>NC_133334.1:282875082-283125019 GCF_042186555.1 Aquarana catesbeiana | reverse complement strand
TTCCTTCCAATGTCACAACATAATTCGGAAATGTTGTCCTTGTGGTTATAAAGAGGAACCTCCCCTCCCCCCACAGCTGGATATTTTTTAAGTTCTGTTTCATCTTTTTATGTTGCACAGCAGAGCTTCCTCCTTCCTCCCCTCGGTGACAATGACAATGGCCCTCACACAGATATGCTGAAGGGTCCTGCCAGGCTTAGGGACCCAGGTTAGACCTTTGGCACATCTGTACATCCAGGACCTCCTTGACTGCGCATGCTCGAGCACAGCTCTGCCACACCCTGCAGCAAAGGGGGGTCAATGTGTATGTTAGTAAATGGAACCCGTTGTGATCAGAGAAGGTTTTTTTTATAGACTGGCCCGACGTTTCTATATAGAATAAGCTGCAGCTGTTATCTATTCACCCAGGACCCCCCCCCCCCCACTGCACCCAGGCCCAGGCCCCCCCCCCTTCCCCCCACTGCACCCAGGACCCCCCCTCCCCCCACTGCACCCAGGACCCCCCTCCCCCCACTGCGCCCAGGCCCAGGCCCCCCCCCCTTCCCCCCACTGCACCCAGGACCCCCCTCCACCCCACCGCACCCAGGACCCCCCTCTCCCCCCCCACCGCGCCCAGGACCCCCTCCCCCCCACTGCACCCAGGCCCCCCCCTTCCCCCCACTGCACCCAGGACCCCCCCTCCCCCCACTGCGCCCAGGACCCCCCTCCACCCCACCGCACCCAGGACCCCCCTCTCCCCCCCCACCGCGCCCAGGACCCCCTCCCCCCCACTGCACCCAGGCCCCCCCCCTCCCCCCACTGCACCCAGGACCCCCCCTCCCCCCACTGCGCCCAGGACCCCCCTCCACCCCACCGCACCCAGGACCCCCCTCTCCCCCCCACTGCGCCCAGGACCCCCTCCTCCCCCCCACTGCACCCAGGACCCCCCCTCCACCCCACCGCACCCAGGACCCCCCCTCCACCCCACTGCGCCCAGGACCCCCTCCTCCCCCCACTGCACCCAGGACCCCCCCCTTCCCCCCACTGCGCCCAGGACCCCCCCTCCACCCCACTGCACCCAGGACCCCCCTCTCCCCCCCACTGCGCCCAGGACCCCCCCTCCACCCCACCGCACCCAGGACCCCCCCCACTGCACCCAGGACCTCCCCTCCCCCCCCCACTGCACCCAGGACCCCCCTCTCCCCCCACTGCACCCAGGACCCCCCTCCCCCCACTGCACCCAGGACCCCCCTCTCCCCCCACTGCGCCCAGGACCCCCCCTCCACCCCACCGCGCCCAGGACCCCCCTTCCCCCCACCGCGCCCAGGACCCCCCCTCCCCCCACTGCGCCCAGGACCCCCCTCCACCCCACCGCGCCCAGGACCCCCCTCTCCCCCCCACTGCGCCCAGGACCCCCTCCTCCCCCCACTGCACCCAGGACCCCCCCTCCACCCCACCGCACCCAGGACCCCCCCTCCACCCCACTGCGCCCAGGACCCCCTCCTCCCCCCACTGCACCCAGGACCCCCCCCTTCCCCCCACTGCGCCCAGGACCCCCCCTCCACCCCACTGCACCCAGGACCCCCCTCTCCCCCCCACTGCGCCCAGGACCCCCCCTCCACCCCACCGCACCCAGGACCCCCCCCACTGCACCCAGGACCTCCCCTCCCCCCCCCACTGCACCCAGGACCCCCCTCTCCCCCCACTGCACCCAGGACCCCCCTCCCCCCACTGCACCCAGGACCCCCCTCTCCCCCCACTGCGCCCAGGACCCCCCCTCCACCCCACCGCGCCCAGGACCCCCCTTCCCCCCACCGCGCCCAGGACCCCCCCTCCCCCCACTGCGCCCAGGACCCCCCTCCACCCCACCGCGCCCAGGACCCCCCTCTCCCCCCACTGCACCCAGGACCCCCCCTCCCTCCACTGCACCCAGGACCCCCCCTCCCCCCACCGCACCCAGGACCCCCCTTCCCCCCACTGCGCCCAGGACCCCCCTCCCCCCACTGCGCCCAGGACCCCCCTCTCTCCCCACTGCACCCAGGACCCCCCCTCCCCCCACCGCACCCAGGACCCCCCTTCCCCCCACTGCACCCAGGACCCCCCTCCACCCCACTGCACCCAGGACCCCCCTCTCCCCTCACTGCACCCAGGACCCCCCCCTCCCCCCACTGCACCCAGGACCCCCCTCCCCCCCACTGCACCCAGAACCCCCCCTCTCCCCACTGCACCCAGGACCCCCCTCCACCCCACTGCACCCAGGACCCCCCTCTCCCCTCACTGCACCCAGGACCCCAACCTCCCCCCACTGCACCCAGGACCCCCCTTCCCCCCACTGCACCCAGGACCCCCCCTCCCCCCACTGCACCCAGGACCCCCCTTCCCCCACTGCACCCAGGACCCCCCTTCCCCCCACTGCACCCAGGACCCCCCTCCACCCCACTGCACCCAGGACCCCCCTCTCCCCTCACTGCACCCAGGACCCCCCTCCCTCCCCCCACTGCACCCAGGATCCCCCTCCCCCCCACTGCACCCAAGACCCAGGACCCCCCCTCCCCCCCTCTGCACCCAGGACCCCCCTCCATCCCCCCACTGCACCCATGCACCCAGGACCCCCCTCCCCCCAACTGCACCCTGGACCCAGGACCCCCCTCCCCCCCACTGCACCCAGGACCCCCCCCTCCCCCCACTGCACAGATACAAATAGAATGTTCGGTGCTTTTAATATTCTTGGGTTTGAGCAAAGTCCTGGTTGAATTTTTTTCTTTACTCTACAACGGGGGGTCTCCAAACTTTTCAAAGCAAAGGGACAATTTTTTATGTCAGCCACTGAATAGTGCCGGACACCCGTCAGCAGGGCCCAGGGCAATGGAACCGATCCGTATCTCTCTGCACTGGGGGTCTGCACTGAAGTAGGGGGGTCTGCACTGAAGGGGGGTCTGCACTGAAGTAGGGGGGTCTGCACTGAAGGGGGGTCTGCACTGAAGTAGGGTGTCTGCACTGAAGGGGAGTCTGCACTGAAGTAGGGGGGTCTGCACTGAAGGGGGGTCTGGACTGAAGTAGGGGGGTCTGCACTGAAGGGGGGTCTGCACTAAAGTAGGGGGGTCTGCACTGAAGGGGGGTCTGCACTGAAGTAGGAGGGTCTGCACTGAAGGGGGGTCTGCACTGAAGGGGGGTCTGCACTGAAGAGGGGTCTACACTGAAGTAGGGGGGTCTGCACTGAAGGGGGATCTGCACTGAAGGGGGGTCTGCACTGAAGGGGGGTCTACACTGAAGTAGGGGGGTCTGCACTGAAGGGTGTCTGCACTGAAGGTGGGGGGGTTCTACACTGAAGGGGGGTTCTGCACTGAAAGGGGGTCTGCACTGAAGGGGGTCTGTACCGAAGAAGGGTCTGCACTGAAAGGGGGGGTCTGAACTGAAGAGGTGATCTGCACTATAGGGAGACCTGTACTGAAGGGGTGGACTGCTCTGAAGAGAGGTCTGCACTGAAGGAGGGGTCTGTACTGAAGGGGGGTCTGCTCTGAAGGAGGGGTCTGTACTGAAGGGGGGCCTGCACTGAAGGGGGGTCTGCACTGAAGCGGTGGTCTGCACTGAAGGGGGGTCTGCACTGAAGCGGTGGTCTGCACTGAAGGTGGGGGGGTCTGCACTGAAAGGGGGTCTGCACTGAAGGGGGTCTGTACCGAAGAAGGGTCTGCACTGAAAGGGGGGGTCTGAACTGAAGAGGTGATCTGCACTATAGGGAGACCTGTACTGAAGGGGTGGACTGCTCTGAAGAGAGGTCTGCACTGAAGGAGGGGTCTGTACTGAAGGGGGGGTCTGCTCTGAAGGAGGGGTCTGTACTGAAGGGGGGGGCCTGCACTGAAGGGGGGTCTGCACTGAAGGGGGTCTGCACTGAAGGGGGGGTATGCACTGAAAGGAGGGGTCTGCACTGAAGGGGGGATATGCACTGAAAGGAGGGGTCTGTACTGAAGGGGGGTCTGCTCTGAAGGCAGGTCTGCACTGAAGCGGTGGTCTGCACTGAAGGGGGGTCTGCACTGAAGCGGTGGTCTGCACTGAAGGGGGGTCTGCACTGAAGTGGTGGTCTGCACTGAAGGGGGTCTGCACTGAAGCGGTGGTCTGCACTGAAGGGGGGTCTGTACTGAAGCGGTGGTCTGCACTGAAGGGGGGTCTGCACTGAAGCGGTGGTCTGCACTGAAGTGGGGTCTGCACTGAAGCGGTGGTCTGCACTGAAGTGGGGTCTGCACTGAAGGGGTGGTCAGTGTGGAACCTTCTCATTTAGATCTGGCAGCTGCCAGTGCCCCGCCTCCCCTTTCACACATTTAAAGAAGGTCAGAAACTTTAGGAGGCTAATATTTAATGCTAGAGGAGGAGCAGCTCTGGGGACCCTGAAGTAAGGGTGGAGGGGCTCTCTGGGGACCCTGATGTAAGGGGGAGGCTGCACTGAGCAAGGTCCATAAAGATATGGAAGAGCGAGTTTGGGGTGGAGGAGCTTGACTGGCCTGCACAGAGTCCTGACCTCAACCCGACAGAACACCTTTGGGATGATTAAGAGCAGAGACTGCGAGCCAGTCTTAAACCTTGTGGACGGTCTTCCCAGAAGAGTTGAAGCTGTTATAGCTTCAAAGGGCGGAGCCAACTCAATATTGAACCCTACAGACTAATGCTGGCCATACACTATACAGAAAATCGGCCGAACCCATTTTCGAAAAACGAACGTTCGACCGTGACCGCAAACGATCGTGCCATCATGTAATGACCGATAAATTGTTCAGTGGACATGAATAAATAATTTTTTGTTCGTTTTTTTACATATACCTAGTGCAGACAGTTCGGACGGGAAACACATTAACCTTGCAATTTATCGTACGTTCGGCAGAAATTTTCCAAACTTCCCGTTCGTTTTTTTTCCACAAAAACGTCACAAACGATTATCGATTTGTGCCCATTAACTTGCCGAAAAACGAACGAAGTGTCTATACGAACGATTTTCCGGCCGATTTTTCGTATAGTGTATGGCCAGCATAAGACTGGGATGCCATTCAAGTTCATGTGTGTGTAAAGGCAGGTGTCCCTATACTTTTGGGAGTATAGTGTATGTAACAGGCGTCTTCTGAGACCTCACAATTATTTCAAGGATTCCTTCGGGGTAAAAAAAAAAAAAAAAGGTTGAGAAAGGCTGAACCATTATATATTTATTGTTTTATGGTGCCGCTATTGTATTTCCCATTGTCAGTATTTTTTGCCAAGGCATATATTGTACAAAGAGAAGATTGATGTGAAATATCTTCACTTTTCCCAAACAGTCCTTGGAGATGGTCCCAGCTGGATGGAAATTGTGTTTGTCTGAGTGATGGACACAGAAATAATCGGCCTTGGTATCGATTTCCTAGACTTCCCATTCCTAATGTTGACGAGGAATTGATTGATTGATTGATACAGATATATGATTTGAATACAAGTAAGACGCGTGTGTCACTCTCTATACTTTACTCAGCAAAGCTTTCAATAAATGAAATAATAATTAAAAAAGAAAATATTTTTAGCACTGCAAAAAGAGGCTTTGATTAAATGTTTGCCAAAAGAACACAAGTAGAAGTTAAAGTAGCAAAGCCCAATCCTGATATCTCCAGGCATGTACTGGCCATTGGGACTACAGGGAGTTTCCCGGTGGGCAGATGGCTCAGTGGGCCGATTTCAGTGACAGTGGACCGCTGCCTCCCTCCAGTCCTCTGTCCCCCCCGCAGTGCTCACCTCCTCTCCCTGGCTAGTTATGCAGCGCGCCTGAATACAGACATGATGCTCAGGAGTCAACACTTAGAAGCTCATCATACGATCTGGAAGGAGGGCGGCCTCACTTTCCTGCCTAATCTTGTTCCATTGGGGGGGGGCGCCAAACTGATTCTTTGCCCCAGGTGAAATAATGTCTAGCTTCCCCACTGGTACTGCCTATAAGAGAAATAATGTAGAACGGCTAATAGCTAGTGGGGTGGGGGGGCTTGGGTGGCAAGCCGGCATGGGAGAGACCTGTCAAAGTGGGCCAGTCTGGGTGAAGTCCAGGGCCAAATTTTTGTCCCAGTCCAGCCCTGGATATCTCTAATATGATATAAGTAACCAAATGATCAGCGCTGAGTGCATATTTGTCCTCTTATAAAATGTGTCACAAATACAGTATATACAGAGCATCTAGAAAAGTACTCACAGCACTTCACTTTTTCCACATGTTGTTATGTTACAGCCTTATTCCAAAATGGATTAAATTCATTATTTTCCTCAAAATTCTACAAACATTCCCCATAATGACAACGTGAGAGAAGTTTGTACTTAAGTATCACAGGCATGGGAGGAGCCTGTGATATTGTGTGCATGGGAGGAGCCTGTGATACGTCTGTGCATGGGAGGAGCCTGTGATACTTGTGTGCATGGGAGGGGCCTGTGATACTTGTGTGCATGGGAGGAGCCTGTGATACTTGTGTGCATGGGAGGGGCCTGTGATACCTGTGTGCATGGGAGGAGCTTTGATATTGTGTGCATGGGAGGAGCCTGTGATACTTGTGTGCATGGGAGGGGCCTGTGATACTTGTGTGCATGGGAGGGGCCTGTGATACCTGTGTGCATGGGAGGGGCCTGTGATACCTGTGTGTGCATGGGAGGAGCCTGTGATACCTGTGTGCATGGGAGGGGCCTGTGATACCTGTGTGCATGGGAGGGGCCTGTGATACCTGTGTACATGGGAGGAGCCTGTGATAAGAATCCTAATATTTCAGCCTGCATGGGCAGTTAGAGCGTACCAACTTTTCGATAGTTTAGAGTGCCTTGATTTTAGCTAGGTTGTTTTTATTGTGCTTTTGTTTCTGTTTGTTTTTATTTATTTATTTTTTGCTATGCAGTTGAGCCTGGGTGTGCCCAATAGGCTCTGTTATGTACTGTTGACTTCAAAACCTGCAATTAAAATAATTTTCAAAAAAAAAAGATCATTAATAGACCTGCTTTGTCGTTTTGCTGGATTTATATTGGTATAGCAGGTTGTTTGGAATAAGCCAATTATTTATTTTTTGACTACTCACAAAAGCGCGGTGGGGGGGTTTTATTTATAAGTTCACTTTTTGTACCGTTACCCCCATATTAAGACTGTCAGAATCTACATAACAGTAATTCACTCGCAGTGTTCTGTGAATGAGAAAACTGCAAGTACCCTCAGCCTCTGCGGCTGTCTGCTTGTGGTTCTCAATGAACTACCAGGGTGTTGTTGATCACTTTAGGTCACATGTGTCAAAAACAAAGCCCACCAGCCAAATGCAGCCCGACAGGATATAGCATGTGGCCCCCCCCCCCCCCCAGTCACAGCGGAGCACAGAACTCTTCTGCCAGATTCTGCGGTTTTACGTGCCAACCCCTTGTCTCAGCAGTCGGCAGCAGAGAGGACAGAACTCCTTCTACAGATCCTGCACCTCTCTGTGCAGCCGCAGCACCACCTTATCTCTACCTCTCCTGGTTTCAATATTCAACAGTTGACTCCAGCCCTCCTCTGGTCCTCCATCTCCAGACCTTGCAATTTTTGCTTTCCAGCTCTGCTCCCAGCTTCTTCCTGGCAGCAGCACAAGGTAAGGGGGGGGTGCAATGTGATGTAAGGGAGCGTGGGGGGGCTCTTGACTTCTGATGGCGGGGGGGGGGGCTCTTGACTTCTGATGGTGGGGGGGGGGGGGGGGGGGGGCTCCTGACATCTGGTGCATAGAGAGGCGGGGCACTCTGGACATCTAGTCTTACAGATATAACTGGCCCTTTGAGGGCGACCATAATAATGATGTGGCTGGCAATAAAGTTGAGTTTGACACCCTGCTCTAGGGGGTAGTTAATTGAGCCTCTTGTCAGACTGCAACTGCCCAGATACAAGCAGACAGCTTACCAGGGGTGGCTCTTCCATTAAGGGCGGACGGGCGCCTCCCCCCTTGCCAATCACCATCCACCAAGCCATGCGTCCGGCCCCTTTCAGGACACCGGCACATGGATTCCAATGTGGGGGGGCGGCTCGTCCAGTAAGGGCACACGGGCGCCTCCCCCTTTGCCAATCGTCATCCCCCAATCCATGTGTCCGGCCGCTTTCAGGACACTGGCGCATGGATTCCAATGTGGGGGGGGGGTTTAGAAGCACCGATTAGAGACAGAGACTCTAATAAGCTTCAATATAGGGTGGGCTCGGGTCGCAGAGAGTGCGCTCCGATCCCACCCAGGTGTGTTACAACAGTGAATGAATATTACACTCCTCCCAGCCAATCAGGAACCTGATTTTGACACTGGTCAATCGATTGGCTGAAAGGACAGGCGATCCTATTGGACGCCTAGGAGGATTATGGGAGGAGGAGGGGAGGAGGAGGCTGGAAGCCGCCATGGAGGAGAGGACACGGAGTCGCTGCCTGCTACCTGCCACCTGCTGCCGCCGATGGGGTAAGTACCGGACTGACCGGCAAACAGCGGGGGGGGGTTGATGGGTGGTTGTTAGCCCCCCCAAAAAAAAAAAAAACACCAACCGCCGCTGCAGCTTACACAGACAGTCTGTAGGACCGCGGCATTACACCGGCAATCTGCTGATCATGGGTGCAATGCTTTACAGGTCCCTAAGAAAAAATACAAAAATAAATGCCAAATTTTTTACCTGCAAACCAAAGTGCATTTATTATTATTATTAAAAGTGAACTTATCTTTTAAGTCCTCAATACACCCGGAACCCTCCTCCTTTCTCCACCCTAGTCCCACCTTCTTTGGAGTAAGAAATAAAGGACATCCCACCAGAGAAGGCACATCGAGAAAATATGGGGCTCTCCATGAAAACTAAAAATACAATTTTCGTGCCCCTGGAAGACTTTCCCTCTTCCTCGGAGGCACTCGGGATTCTGATGTTTTATAAGGAGCTCTAATTTTATCCTTTGCCTCAGGTCCTCCAATACATGAGAGCAGCTCCCAATTTGGGTCGTAAAATTCAGCGTTCTGGGCAAAGTGAAAAACAAAGTTTTCCTTTCAGTAGGGCGAGGGCGGATATTTATATAGACGCACAGGGTCATGCACTTACTACAAAGCCTGCTTTGATTCTTCGTGGATCAGAGGGCCTTTCAATTAATGTTTGTAAATTGTAGTTTCTCCTCGTCTATAACAGCGGCCTCAGATCCCAGACTAGATAAACAATCGAGCATGCCGATCATCTGATATCTTACTGTACACATGTCATTAAGGAGGAACACTCAGCGGCTTGTTCAGCGTTGTAGAAAAAAAAAAGACTCCGTCACACTCACATGTTTAGACAGCAGGAAGTTTATTTGTTATTTAAAAATAAATAATCCAATAAACTTGACATAAAAAATAAGAGCACATTAAAAAAAACAAAAAAACAAAACAAAAATAAAAACAAATCAAAGATTACGAGAGAAAGATGAAGACACAGAGTAAAACCTGGGACTCTGGCGCTAGAGTTTACACAACACTTTAACTTTGTTGAGAGCCGGAGTTCAATTCTCTCCCCACGGACACAAATCCCTATTGTCATCCATGCAGTTATGAAGACACGTACACTTCACTTCAGCTCTTCCTGCTTAGAACCCATTGTCATACTATCTCTAGACTTGAAGCTTTCTGCTTTTCACTCAAAACACATTCAATTTGCCATCAGCTACTCTACACCCTTGACCCTCCTCTTAACTAATGTTGTAAGCTCTCCCTTGCTGCAGAGGCCTGCAAGGCCATGGACATCCTCTCTTAAAGTGATTTCAACCAGCCTGTCCATTAACTCAGCTTGACCATGACTTGAGCTACCACTAATGGTCAAAGAATGGCAGGCCCCAACCTGCAGAGGTCAGCTTACGGGGGCCACTATTACTGCAGAAATGTGGTGGCCTAATTTCCGTGCCCATGGCCATCCCTTAACTATGGAGAATGGACCAAGGAACAGAAAACCTTGACATGATGTCACAACAGTGAGGTTTTCACAATCTCAAGGCCTGGGGGGCCGATAAAGAAGAAATAAGTCATGTACATCGTGTCCTGCAACATTTTATGGGCCTTTGTCCACAATAAGTTCTGATCTGCCTTTGCTATTAACACACTGTGCAAAGTAAATTCTGCAGGGTTTGGCATTGGAGAGCTAAATAAATAAGGGAGATGAAAGGTAGAGGTTCTGACCCTGCCTGGGACTATAATTCTAACTCAGAAGCGATGCATGATGCAATATGAGTAGGACTCCTAAACCTGGGGGGGCACAAACAGAGGTCTCTAGCCCTGGGATGGCTTTTTTTGTTTTACTTTCCTTGAGCCTCAGATTCTTCCTCATCATCTTCATACATCTCGCCCTCCTCTTCGGCGGTGGCATCCTGGTACTGCTGGTACTCCGATACAAGGTCATTCATGTTGCTTTCGGCTTCTGTGAACTCCATTTCGTCCATACCCTCTCCGGTGTACCAATGCAAGAAAGCTTTGCGTCGGAACATGGCAGTGAACTGCTCGGAGATGCGTTTGAAAAGCTCTTGTATGGCGGTGCTGTTGCCGATGAATGTGGAGGACATCTTGAGACCACGAGGTGGAATATCACACACAGCAACTTTCACATTGTTGGGGATCCATTCTACAAAGTAGCTGCTGTTCTTGCTCTGGATGGCCAGCATCTGTTCGTCCACCTCCTTCATTGACATGCGCCCACGGAAGACAGTAGCCACTGTCAGGTACCGTCCGTGGCGGGGATCACAGGCCGCCATCATATTCTTGGCGTCAAACATTTGCTGAGTGAGTTCTGGGACAGTGAGTGCCCGGTACTGTTGGCTGCCACGGGCAGTCAGTGGGGCAAAACCTGGCATGAAGAAATGAAGACGTGGGAAGGGCACCATGTTGACAGCCAGTTTACGCAGATCGGCATTGAGTTGTCCAGGGAACCTCAGGGAAGTGGTGACCCCACTCATGGTGGCACTGACAAGGTGGTTAAGGTCTCCGTAGGTGGGAGTGGCTAGTTTAAGGGTGCGGAAGCAGATGTCATATAAAGCCTCGTTGTCGATGCAGTAGGTCTCGTCTGTATTTTCTACCAATTGATGGATAGACAATGTAGCGTTGTAGGGCTCCACTACTGTGTCGGACACCTTCGGGGAAGGCACTACGCTAAAAGTGTTCATGATGCGGTCAGGGTATTCCTCCCTGACTTTACTGATGAGCAGTGTGCCCATGCCGGAGCCGGTGCCTCCACCCAGAGAGTGCGTCAGCTGAAATCCCTGGAGACAATCACAGTTTTCACATTCCTTCCTCACAACATCTAATACAGAGTCCACCAGTTCTGCACCTTCTGTGTAGTGACCCTTCGCCCAGTTGTTACCGGCACCACTCTGTCCTGAGGAGGGAGAGAATGAGGATAAGATGAGGAATTAGAATATCTAATGAATTTGGTAATAATGGTTACATTTCTGCAAAAATGTTTAATTGTTGCAACTTTTGTGACCCTTAAAATCACTGTTTTGGTTTGGAATACTACAAATGGGAAACAAATAACATTAATATAAAAAAATATATAATTCAAAGAATGAGGTTTTTGGGATTTTAGAGATGCACATTTACAACAAGGTCATTTAGAAAAAAATATATTGATATTACAGTACATTTACAAGTGCAAACTGATTTGATCTCTACATGTTTCGCCTTGGTTACTGCTCTGAAGAAATCCTTGACGGATGAAACGCGTCAGCATGACGTCATCACGCCCAACGTAGCACTCACACGGTCCCACCCATCAGCCCTGGGTATCGGAGTCACTGATTCGCTGAGCTGCTGAAGCCTTGCCGCACGGAACCAGGAAGTGTTTGAGGAGTTACACCGCATCTAGGCGGCACGCCATAAACACCCCTCCATTCTCCACTATCCTGGCTGGCATTCGGCCATACAGACCCACGAGCTACCCTTACTTGACCAGAGGAGGATTCAGCTGTTTTGCACAACGTGAGAAGATCCGAGGATTGGAGTGTTCTGCATGCCTGCCATACACTGATGTCCATGGATTGGTGAGACTGTATCTATCCAATATCTTTTGTGACCAATGTCACCATAGTATTATCAGTGTCTCCGCTTCATGATTCAGCAAATACGCTGTGTTTATTCATCACCACCCATACAGGCACACACTCCCTCCTGTACCCACGTATAGTCTCCATACAGCTGCTGATGCATGTTACCAGCTACGGCTGAGTACTCATCTGCTAGTGCCATCATCAGCCATCCTCGTGGTTTACATTTTTAGTTACACTCCAGGTCTGTTACCGGCAGCATGCATAGCGGACTCTCATTATCCACGGCTGCATACATTTACCTCTTGGCCCCCAACATTACTTCATAGACACAATATATGAGACGGTCCTTGTCTACTTAGCCAGTTGGATGTAATTGTATGTGGTGGCCATCTGTGTGTTGTTTCTGTCCTTAGACAACGTTGTCTATTTTTATTCTTAGTGTTGGTATTTGGTTCACTTACTGTCATATTTTTTGATTTTTGTTTGGTGTATATGTGGAATTATTTTTCTATAATAAATTATATACTTTTGCTATTTTGCTGGTTCCTTGTTGAAGAATTCGTTTTCCTTCCCTCCCCTTTTTTTCTGATTTGCTGTAAATGTGCACCTCTAAAATCCCCAAAACCTCATTCCTTGAATTATAGATTTATCTACTAGGGGATGTGGTGCAGAATTTGTGCGAGATGATGATAAGTAAAACATTTCTTCTCATTAATATAAAAAACTTTTTTTAAATAATCTCTGTCCAAACTCTCTCTGTTTTTAGTTTGGCCCGGCGCCATTTTGCCTGGCATCAGACATGTGGACTGGAAAGGAGGGGAAAGTTCTTGGGAATGGGAAACAAAAATAAAAAAAGAACGAACATAAATATCTTGCCCTTTACCATCCTGCTAGAAGGTATTTTTAGTATCTCCTGGGAGTTTGTGAAATTTCCCCTTTACTTTGTTTTATTGGACCAGTAGAGACATAGACAGCAATAAAAACTCAGAAAAGGTTCTGGAACTTCCAAAAGTGAAAACAAATAAAGTATTAGTGCTGAAGGTCCACAGCTGCTTGCCGAGATCGTTTATCTGGAAGAATCCAGTCTGGTTGGGATCGGCGCTCCCCTTGGATTTCTAAAACTGTTATCTGTTTCTTAGAAATATTTCAGATAATTTTTAGATGGTCGTTCCATGAAGACCGTTCAGAACTATGACAGAGCAGGTAAGAAGAAGGCCCCTTTCACACTGGGGCGGGAGGTGTGTCGGCGGTAAAGCGTCGATATTATTAGCGGCGCTTTACCGTCGTTTTAGTGGCGGTATTCGGCCGCTAGCAGGGCAGTTTTACCCCCCCACTAGCGGCCGAGAAACGGTTAACAACCACCGCAAAGCGCCTCTGCAGAGGCGCTTTGCCGGCGGTATTGCCGCGCTGCCCCATTTACTTCAATGGGCAGGAGCGGTATACACTCCGCTCCTTCACCGCTCCGAAGATGCGGCTTGCAGGACTTTTTTTCCCATCCTGCCAGCGCACCGCTCCAGTGTGAAAGCCCTCGGGGAGACACAGCAGCGGCTGTTTTGGGTCGATTTGCAGGCGCTATTTTTAACATAATATCGCCTGCAAACCGCCCCAGTGTGAAAGGGGTCTAAGAAAAAAATAAACCTTTATGGCTCATGCTCACAGGACATTTAAAAAAAACAGCCAGGGCTGCTGTCAGGAAAAAGCAACTGTAAAAACATGCCGTTAGCTGAGTTTTTAAATAGCGTTTACGGGCATTTTTTTTGGCGTTAGAGATTTTGGGCATTTTACTTTTGACTCCTTCCTATTGGCTGCACACTTATATTAGGTAGACATAAAAGGGGGGAGGTCTTAGCACTGTGCTGACACCTGTATCTCTTCTGTGCTGGGAGCGCGCTCAGTTGCTCACCTCCAGCATAGCGACTGCATCGCCAACAGGTCACATCCAGCAATGATTGTGAGCAAATCGCACGATTGAGGTGACCCCCCTCCCCCCCCCAGGAAAGGGATGATGATGCTCAAGGGTTACAATCCTCTGGGGAAGGGGAGGGGGGCAGAAAGGGGTTAAGTCTGTTACCTTAAAAAAACTGATTGTATGATTATATAGATCGAACATTAGTACCTTAACCTGTCTTGTTATCTATAGGAGAGGGGAGGTCAGAACTTCGCTCAGTGATGTCAATGAACACGATTACAGAAGAGAGCAAAGTGATGACCTCATCAGAATACTGCTTCTCCTTCATTGTCCAATCACTAGACAGGGGCAGGTTGGTGACCAAGCTCTATTATTTTAGTGCCATAGAGAAGAATGGGGACACTAAGCTGATTGTCTGACAGGGATGACTGGATCACAAAACCGGCTGAACACTCCGGGGTAGATTTACTAAAGGCAAATAGATTGCTCATTTTGAAATGCAGTTGCTCCAGAGCTTAGTAAATGAGGTGAAGCGTCATTTTACAAAGAATACCCAATCACATGCAAGAAGAAAAAAAAAAAAAAAAACAGCATTTTTTTTTTTGGATGATGATTGGATGATGGAAGTCAGCAGAGCTTCCCCTCATTTACTAAGCTCTGGAGCAACTGAACTCGAAAAGTGCTCAGTCTGTTTTCCTTTAGTAAATCAACCCCATTGCCTTTGGCAGATGAAACTATTGAAACACATACATACATACATATATATATACATATACACAGTATACACGGTATATACACAGTTAGTTGGCTGATGTTCATTCCTAAAATCACACAGAAATAATCTGCAAAGAGAAAGAAGCAGATTTGTTTTATACCGAATATGAAGTTATCGGGTCGGAAGAGATGTCCAAAGGCTCCGGAGCGGACGCTGTCCATGGTGCCGGGTTCCAGGTCTACTAGGATGGCTCGCGGGACGTACTTGAGGGCTGGAAATACAAAGAGACAAGCGGTGAGAAATCAGAGAAGCCTCCAAGCTGGACCTCTATGACCGGCCTCAGATCTCAGTATGAAAGGTGACAAGTCCTTCCGGGAGAACCTGAACACCTCCTTCCTAGAGATGGTCCTTTAGGGGCAGCTGACATCGGGATTACACAGGAACACATGGGAGGAATAATGCATTGGTTCATTCCTTTGCACGGTGCGATTTTGTAGCCCATTCGTTTGAATGAGATGAAATCGCACTGGAATGCAGAAAAGGTAGAAGCGCATGCACGACCTCTACAAACAGATTGCTATTCCTGTAAACATTCCTCTTTGAATTACGTTGAATTTCAGCGGGTCCTGGAGGCTCCCTGTGGGACTTGTCCTCTGCTGGGGGGGGGGGGGGGGGTTGATGTTTTTCTCTTGAGTGATACTTTCTATGATTACAACGGTTGCCTGGATTATATAGCTCTGTATTCTGTGTGAGGTGTAGGGGAGTAATGTATCATCTTTTACTCTGTCAATGATCCTGTTGAAGGTCCGCAGGGGGTGTAGTACAATTTTTTGTTACCTTCTCTGTCTTTTGTAGATGGTCTTTGTTTTGCAGTTTTGTATTGAACTTTTTTTCTATGTTATTTTTGAAAACTCAACAATATATAAAAAAAAAACAAAAAAACTGCCGCACCAAATCGCTGCGGTACCTCGTGATTTGGTGTGTTTGTGATCTGTATTTGGGGTGCTGTGAACATTACATTGGCACGCGCATGCGGATTGCGAGGGGAAAGTGTTTGAAGGCGGTGTGGGAAACGTTCATAGAGCACACCTTTCCCGCACAGCATTAGGTGTGAAGTGGCCCTTAGACACTTTCATACATAAGGATCAATATTATAAAAAAGAGAACCCCCCAAATGAGTACTAAGGGACTTTTTAGGCAACTGATCAACAATTGATGAAAAAATATAAAATGTATTATATTTATGAATATATTATAACATATAATAATAATAATAATAATAATATATAAATATATAGTATAAAGAAAATCATATAACTGATATGAATCTAAACAGGCAGATCTGTTCTATGGTTTTGTCTATACCGTTTATGTAAATTCTTTTTTGGTGTTGTATGCACCTGACATTGGTAAGTTTATTGGCTTCTGTCCAAAAAAATTGGCCTGGTGTATGGGTGTGAGTTGGGGACCTTGGATTGCAGACCCCTTGGGGGTGGGTGTGTGTGGAGCGCTGCGTAGATTGATGGCGCTACATGGGGTACCTTAAATATATATAAAAAATAATAATATAGTGGATGGGCCTCTTGATGGGACGCAATGTACAGGGATGGGGACAATTGGGGGTGCTCACTCAGGTTGAACTGGATGGACTGGTGTCTTTATTCAACCTTACTAACAATGTAACTATGTAACATTCTTTATAATGATACATTTGATATTTTTTCATCAGTTGTTGATTAGTTGCCTAAAAAGTCCCTTAGAACTCGTTTGGGGGAAATCTTTTTATAATATTGTTGAAATTTGGGATGTTGGCAACGTTTGGGGTCTTCTCTCGGGTGGATCACTATAAATGAACATACATAAGGATCTTGTATGTATGGAATGTATGGAAATGGCCTCCAGCAACCTCTGCTAATGGCACCATTTATCAAACTATAACTAAAGCCTATTCTATTTTTGTTTTTTTTAGTTTTGGAGTGTGGAAGTGTTAGCACCTCTGTCGGGTTTATGTGCTTTGATATAGTGGTGGAAATGAGGAGCCCTGGATCACCTTTGCTGTGATTGGGTGTGGAATTACTGTATAGAATGTTCTCTGGTGTATAGGAGTCCTGTCTGGGATCCTGGAAATAGGTGATATAAGAGAGTGCCGGCTGGGTGGGTTGTGTCCAGACTGAGGTTGTTGGTCTATTTGGTGGTCAAACCAGAAAACGTTTTTTTGTCTTCTCTCAAATCAAACAGTCCAGATTCTTTCCAGTTCCAGCCCTGATGAAGGGGGACTCGTGGAACCCATGAATTGTGTTACTGTGACAGACCTGAACAGGACAGTCTTTTGGAGGGGGCTGTAGGGTAGCCTCTTGCCTGCTGACTATGGGCCCTGGCTTCTGGGGGAGATCCAAGAATTCAGGAAGATGTCCTGGTATATAATGCAAGATGACATTACATCATTTAACAGTCAGGGGAAGCCATGATGGTCTCTGCCAACTTTTAATTCAGTGAGAAGATGTGAGAAGAAAGCTGGGTAATGAGATTTGGACAGTCCTTCTTGAATACTGGTGCCGATCTGTCTGGGTGGGCACTGACACTTAGGCTTGTCTAGGTGACTAGCTGTTAATTAGCTTGCTGTTTATGTTCGCTGTTCATTAGATGTAATGACATTACTGTTTACAGTTTGCATTGTTTAGGATAATGTGATCAGGCTTTTGTCTGATTTTGTGTGGTATAAATTCTTTGTAAGTTTACATAAAGTCGGAGACCCCCAAAGCACATTTTACCATCTGCTATGGTCTTGCCCCAGACTTCAGGAATACTGGTCCCAGGTGGTTAAGTTTCTCCATGACTGCATGGGCTCTCCCCTATCTTTGTGCCCCCCACCAATGTCTACTCGACATCCTCTCTCTTCCCGAAGAGGAGAAATACCTCAATATATTCCTACAGGAATCTCTATTCCTAGACAGAATGCAAATCGCCCGCAGCTGGATCAAAGCAACTCCCCCCACCATCCAGCAATGGATGGGGGCAGTTAACGACACCCTTCCATACAAAAAGGTGGTGTACTTGCATAGAGGCTGCCCAGCCAATTACAACAAAATTTGGGACAGGTGGCTGGAAGACACGTCCACCTGTACAGAGTAGGACCAACCCCCAGCTGTGGCGCTGCCTTCAATGTGACCTAAGCACTTGCTTGATGCCTCCTAACCCCATGATTTATACCAAGTACAACATTATGTGCCTTCTGCATTCTATATGTCTCCGTGGTTAAGAGCTGCAGGTCACCCTCTTGGGTGGGCCTACTGGTCCCCTCATCCGGGCTCCTGGACATGCTCTAACTGCTGAGATCAGATATGTGTATCGCTTATATGAAAGTAATGTCAAGTGTGTCATCCTTTTGTTTAGTGCCTGCTGCACTTGGTACTTGATTATGTATCCTTTTTATTTTATGCTCAATAAACGTTTTTAAAAGTTTACATAAAGTCAGTTCCAGTTTGCACCTAAGCTAGTGCCGTCTAGTTCTTGGGTGCAATGCTCAGCTATAATACCAGGTTGCTGGTTCTAGAGTGGAGGAAGCTGTATCTTGGTGGAAGCCCCCAGGTGGGGCGCCAAGCGTTCCCTCACAGCTACAAATGAACCTGATCTGGACATTGTCATCTCTCTTGTTTCAACATAAGAAATTCACCCTCCATTTATCCCGATGGTCACAGGACAGAAATCAGAAGCAGAAATAGATGTGATCTCCTCCGATCTGTCCTGGGAGCGGTTCCCTCCATATTGGAGAAATATTCCCTCACTTCCCGGGAATGAAGGAAGATCCCCCAACAGAATACAGACAAATGAAAATCCGACAGGGAGGTTATCCATTTCATTCTGGATCAAAACCTAAAAAAATAAGTGTTGGTTTTGGATAGAATTTATGGTGGAACTTTAAACTGCCTTTTTGTAGTCACAGATCAGCCGTGTTCTATTCAGTAATAAAATAACACTTAGCTTGGAGGATTTGTAATTAAAGGCATCATAAACAAATCATTTCTTTCTTGATTAAAAAAATAAATGCTTTTCCTAAAGCAAACTGGCCAATCAGAAACACGGGGCTGTCTAGCCTGCTTCTGGAAATGTGAATGGCTTTATTGTTGATTGACGGAGATCAGGCTGCATTTCTCCAATGTCTCCACTAGAGGGGGCAGGCGCTGTCTGCTCAGTACTTACAGGAGGCCTCATTGTAATAGACACTAATCCTCTCCAGCTGGAGGTCGGAGTCCCCCACATAGTTCCCAGTGGGGTCAATTCCATGTTCATCGCTGATCACTTCCCAGAACTGAGGAAAGAAACAAAGAGAATTATAGATGAAAATAAGAACCTGATTATTCTGCAGGCTAGGCGTGTACAGAATGAGAATCTCCCCACAAATCATGTGTACAGTACAAATACAGAGCCCTGATTGGTCGGGACACGGCTGGTTCCTCTATGGTGACCCCCCAGGGAATTGTATTCTCATCCCATTGAAAGCAGAACTTCAACCTCTAGACTTTCCACCCCCCCTCCCCCGTTACAGACTTGTGCTGACCACCCCCCCATAGCCTGCCTGTCCTCCAATGATCAGACTTGTGCTGACCCCCCCCCCCCCCCCTCAAACAGCAGGTCACTGATCTTCCCAGTGAATGGCTGTGCAGGGGGCCGTGTCAGCACAAGTCTGCCTATTGGAGGACAGGCAGACTTGTGCTGACACGGCCCCCTGCACAGCCATTCACTGGGAAGATCAGTGACCTGCTGTTTTTCCACCCCCACCTCTCTAAGTAGTTTATGCTGCTGAGAACATAGGTCATGTGATCACATTAAAAGAAAAAAAAAAAAGAAGGTATTTATAAAGTCTTTTATATCTATACACAAATGTTTCACCTTTCATTTCCAATAAACTGAATGTGTTATAGAAGGTGAGGGTCACATAGACGTCACATCTGAGAGTTTTGTTGCTCGGGCACCCCATGGTTTCCAGTCTTCCCTGCTCACATCTCTATATAGAATCACTTAAAAGGTTAAAGAAAAATCCTATGAGCTCCCATTAACTCCAAACTTCCAGCATTTTTGGCCCCAACAGACTTTAAAAGGATCCCCTGAAAATGCATTTATCACACGTTTTGTTCCTTAGTAGCTTAAAGTAGAACTGTGAGCAAAACTTTTTTTCATTTTGGATAGGGCAATAGAGGGTTATAACCCCTGTCAGATTTTTTTCGCCATCTGTGTCCCATTGGGGAGATTTTCCTTCACTTCCTGTCCCATACACACAACAGGAAGTGGGAGGAAATCCCTGCAAATTAACAGAATGTCTTGGGGACCCCCCCTCCCCCACAGTCACCAGAACTAGTGTCCCCATTGGAAGATTTCCCCTCTATTACTTTTCTGGGGACAGCCCAATATTTGGAATTTTCTTTTACTTTCAGTGATAATGATAAACAGGAGAAATAGAAAGGGGGGGGATCTCCCTAATGGGGGCCACAGACACAAATAAACACTGACCGGGGGTCTAATCCCCTCCTTTAGTTATACTTTCGCCCCCATTCACATTGAATCCGACAGTGAAATTCTGTGACTTCATTAGAAATCACATGATTTCAAAGCCGCTGGTCAGTGCGACTTCAGGTGCCGCTCGTCTGACAATCTGTGTGATGTCTATGGAAGTCGCACCTCGAAATTGAAAAAAACGGCGCAGGAACTTTTTTTTTTTTCTAATTGGTGCGGCACCGAAAAGATCTGAAGAGTTCCATTGCTGACAATGGGGTGTGTCATGTGACTTGGAGCTGTCAAATCGCATGATAAGTTGCACCGGTGTGAGCGGGGGGGGGGGGGGGGGCCTTGTGGACGGCCTTCCCAGAAGAGGTGAAGCTGTTATAGCTGCAAAGGGCGGAGCCAACTCAATATTGAACCCTCCGGACTAAGACTGGGAGGTCATTAAAGGTCATGTGTGTAAAGGGGGGGGACCAATACTTTTGGTAATATTGTGTATGTCATGGAGGGGTTGTTTAGAGGCAGAAAGAACCCATCAGACGCCCCCAATAGCCCCCCCCCCCCCCCACATAATGCAGCGATAACAATACTTTGATCTGATCTCCCGGCAGATATAAAATACACCAATAAATGGCAGTTCTGAAATCAATAATTCACCAATAAATGGATTTTTAGATGCAAGTAGTGTGAGAACCTGAGCTGGACTTGGTATGAGCTGTTCTTGTACAGCAGAGCTCAGAGTGTTGGAAGGAGAAGCAGCACAAGGAGCTTTTCTTTGTGGATGAAGTGAGGGGGGGTTAGAACCTCTGTCAGGATTTTATTGCTGACTGCGTCCCTTTTGGGGAAATTCACCTTTCTCTGTCCCCAGGAGCATCGTCACCGAGACAGGAAGTGACAGGAACCCCGGAATGTGATGGAGAATGAACTGGAGAGATGTGATGTGAATGAGCCCCCCGGGGGGGAGGGGGGAGGGGGGATTCCTCTGTACAGATCCCACTTCCTGTTATGTCTTCATGTGAACTCAGAGGAAGAGGTAGAAAGGAATGTCCAGAAAATACAAGTTGGAAGGAGTTTATTAGAAACTGCAACAACCACACTACTACTGCGCATGCATGAGTCCCCAATGGAGTCCTGTCCCCCCCATTGACTGCTGCCCCCCCCGAGTGCTGTCCCCCTCATTGAGTGCTGTCTCCTCCCCATTGAGCGCTGCCCCCCCCACATTGAGCGCTGTCCCCCCCCATTGAGCGCTGTCCCCCTCATTGAGTGCTGTCTCCTCCCCATTGAGCGCTGTCCCCCCCATTGAGCGCTGTCCCCCCCATTGAGCGCTGTCCCCCCCCCATTGAGCGCTGTCCCCCCCCCATTGAGCGCTGTCCCACCCATTGAGTGCTGCCCCCCCATTGAGTGCTGCCCCCCCATTGAGCGCTGTTCCCCCCCACATTGAGCGCTGTCCCCCCCCACTGAGTGCTGTCCCACCCATTGAGCGCTGTCCCCCCCCATTGAGCGCTGCCCCCCCCCATTGAGTGCTGTCCCCCCCATTGAGTGCTGCCCCCCCATTGAGCGCTGTTCCCCCCCACATTGAGCGCTGTCCCCCCCATTGAGCGCTGTTCCCCCCCCACATTGAGCGCTGTCCCCCCCCACTGAGTGCTGTCCCACCCATTGAGCGCTGTCCCCCCCCATTGAGCGCTGCCCCCCCCATTGAGTGCTGCCCCCCCCATTGAGCGCTGTTCCCCCCACATTGAGCGCTGCCCCCCCATTGAGCGCTGCCCCCCCCATTGAGCGCTGCCCCCCCCATTGAGCGCTGTTCCCCCCCCCATTGAGCACTGCCCCCCCCCATTGAGCGCTGTTCCCCCCCCATTGAGCGCTGTCCTACCCATTGAGCGCTGTCCCCCCCCCATTGAGTGCTGTCCCACCCATTGAGCGCTGTCCCCCCCCCATTGAGCGCTGTCCCCCCCATTTAGTGCTGCCCCCCCATTGAGCGCTGTCCCACCCATTGAGCGCTGTCCCCCCCCATTGAGCGCTGTCCCCCCCATTTAGTGCTGCCCCCCCATTGAGTGCTGTCCCACCCATTGAGCACTGTCCCCCCCCATTGAGCGCTGTCCCCCCCATTTAGTGCTGCCCCCACATTGAGCGCTGTCCCCCCCATTGAGTGCTGTCCCCCCCCATTGAGCGCTGTCCCCCCCCATTGAGCGCTGTCCCACCCATTGAGCGCTGTCCCCCTGGAGTACCGGGTTGAAGTGTACGGAACTAGAGGTGCAACTGGGGTGACCCCCTCTCCGGAGTTGGTCCCGGGATATATTGGGGTTGATTTACTGAAGGGAAATAGACTGCGCACTTTGGAAATTGCAGTTGCCCTCTGTAAGTGCTGTTACCCCAAAGCTTAGAAAATTAGGTAAATAATCAGTTTGCAAAGAATACCCAATCAGGTGCAAGGGAAATAAAAAAAACTGCATTTTTGCTCACACATGATTGGATGATGGAAGTCAGCTGAGCTTTTGCTCATTTACTAAACTCTGGAGCAACTGCAGTCCATTTGCCTTTAGTAAATCACCCCCCATAGAGCCTAATAGACAAATCAGATCCCTCTGAGTACCAATGACTCCAGGAAGACAGAGACCGTGTAAATGGAAGTGGTGTGCTGTGTGCTGCTTTCACATGTGACTGCTGCGGACTGTCCACTATAAGTGATTAACAATGTCCTCTCACGTGACCCCGGATAATATGTCCATGTGACGTGTCACTGCCATCTTCTGAAGACCACCAGGAAAGTGTGGAAGATTTATCATCTGTGTGGACTTTCCTTTCTTTTGAATATAAAGGATAATAGCCGGGGGTGTGGTGGGAGGGGCCTCTGGTAAGGAGGTGGGCACAATATGGCGGAGGTCAAAGGCCACTAGAAGGTGAGTTGTTCTATCAAGAAGAAGCGCGGTGGGGACTTCTACCTTTTGGCACCAACATACAGCCAATCAAAAGCCCCCTTACAGGTTCACACCAAAGCATTGTTGTGGCAAAGAGTAGACATGCTGCTGCTGATCAGAAACGCCTGCGATCCCCACCGATCCCCGCAGATCCCCACCGATCCCCGCAGATCCCCACCGATCCCCGCAGATCCCCACCGATCCCCGTCGATCCCCACCGATCCCCGCCAATCCCCGCCGATCCCGGCCGATCCTCGCTGATCCCCGCCGATCCCCACCAATCCCCACTGATCCCTGCCGATCCCCACCAATCCCCGCCGATCCCCGCCGATCCCGCCGATCCCCGCTGATCCCCACCGATCCCCGCCGATCCCCGCTGATCCCTGCCGATCCCCACTGATCCCTGCCGATCCCCACTGATCCCTGCCGATCCCCACCAATCCCCACTGATCCCTGCCGATCCCCGCCGATCCCCGCTGATCCCTGCCGATCCCCACTGATCCCTGCCGATCCCCGCTGATCCCCACTGATCCCTGCCAATCCCCACTGATCCCTGCCGATCCCTGCCGATCCCCACCAATCCCCACTGATCCCTGCCGATCCCCGCCGATCCCCGCCGATCCCTGCCGATCCCCACTGATCCCTGCCGATCCCCGCTCTCCCAATAGTCAGTCTGTCCATGTGAATGAGGCCAGATAGTAAAAACTCCACCAAAGAGCCGACAACGCCAGACACCCCTCTGTGTGCCCCTCTGGAATCGGTTTCCCTTTATTACTAGAAGATTTGAATTCTCTGCTCTGGGACAAGACGGACCACCGCCGCTTCCCTCTGATTGGGGACCTTATAGGACACTGAATGGCCCCCATTGGAGAGGAGGGCGGCCCGGTTCTGGGCTCTGGTCCTAAATTAAGCCCCTCCCCCAACCCCCATAAGAAAGTAAAACTCGTTTCGAGGGGCGCACAGAGGAGGGTCTTCTGGATAATAAAGGGGTTCAGTACGGCCACAGCTATGGGCTTTGTGTCTGGAGACGACTTTCTAGGGAAAAAATGGAGGCCGCCATTGCTGGTCTCCTTGTAGAAATGCCAGTTGCCTGGCTGTCATGCAGATCCAATGGCTTCAATATTTTCTGATTTACTGAAACCTGGAAATGCCGGGTCAGAGGAGGAGCCAACAGCCGAGTCAGAGGAGGAGCCAACAGCGGGTCAGAGGAGAGAGCCAACAGCGGGTCAGAGGAGGAGCCAACCGCAGGCCAGGGAAGTAGCCAACAGCGGGTCAGAGGAGGGGCCAACAGCCGGGTCAGAGGAGGGGCCAACAGCGGGTCAGAGGAGGGGCCACTGCAGGACAGAGATGACAGTTGCTCTTTAAAAGTTATGATTTAAATCAAATCCACCCTGAGAGGGACATGAGAGATGAAGATTCTATGCGGATCAGAAGTGATCCAAATGCGTAGATTCTCATGTCATCTAATAAAACATTATTTCCAATGACGGCCATTCACATATATGCCGTGCGATTCTGATCCGGTTCAAAAAAGGATCCTGTGCAAGTTTAGTGCGGTGTGAATTTCAGCTCCATAGAATCCTATGGGATCGGACTGAAATCGCAGTCCAGTGATCACTGCAAATTTTTTTGTCTAGATTTGTTCAAAATTAAACCGCAGATGTGACCACTCCCACAATTCACATTGAAATCGCACATGGCAAGCAGAAATCGCAATGCAGATTTGCACTGTGTACATTTTCCCCTGAATTTGCAGCGTATCAGTGTGACCGGCACTCAATCACTATTGTTATATATTATTATTGTTATTTTTATTATTCTGTTTATTTGAATTGTTATATATTGTTATTATATATTCCTGCAGCCTCCATATGTGTTCTGTTCCCTGTGAATTCCTCTCTATTTATCTCATCAGACCCATCGGGGGCTCCACCTATTCTATCTACTCTACATCCATTTCTTCTAGAAGGATCCGTGAAGAGAATTCTCCTTATAGTAGATATTATTGGCCTTGCAATGGGGCAGTGAATATGTCTGTGTATCTTATTCTCTCTCTCTCTCTCTCTCTCTCTCTCTCTCCTTCTCTCTCTCTCTCTCATCTCTCTCTCTCTCTCTCTCTCTCTCTCTCACTCATCTCTCCTCTCTCTCTCTCTCTCTCTCTCTCTCTCTCTCTCTCTCTCTCTCTCTCCTCTCTCTCTCTCTCTCTCTCTCTCTCTCTCTCTCTCTCTCTCTCTCTCTCTCTCTCTCTCTCTCTCTCTCTCTCTCTCTCTCTCTCTCTCTCTCTCTCTCCTTCATAGGAAGGATTTAGGGTTCGGATCTCAGCTGTCAGCGCCTGGACCAATGAGCTGGAGGGGATTCCCTGCGGCGGCACAAAGAGGCGGGGATGTTCATGACATCATTGACCTGATATGACCCGAGTGTCTACGGTCCATGATGTCACCCCTTTGTGCTCATGCGGCTGTGGGGGTGGGGAACGTCCCGGAATGAACCTTCCAGTTTTGGCCAAACTTATCACAAGTTACATTTGTGAATCTCCAATTAAAGTGATATTACCGCCCCTCAGATTTGTAATCACTTAGTGAGGACGGAGCTTCTTTATCGTTAGTCCTGGTCTATGTTCCAGTGTAAGCCGGTGCCGTGACCTCTGCCGTGACCTCTGCCGTGACCTCTGCCCCGGGTTTCCTGTCTCAGGGTGGCCCCTTTTTCTTGCAGCATCCTATGGAGTCACCCTAAGGCCCCGTACACACGGGATGAATGTCGGGAGACAGCGGTTTGGCAACCGGCTCCCAATCAGCGCTCTCTCAGCCAATGGCGGACTGCGCTGATCGGAGTGTTCTGCGGGGGAGGGGGGTGTCCACCTGTCAGAACACAACAGCTCAGCGGGGGAGATTGCTGTACTATTTATTATTTTATTTCAGTTACTTATATAGCGCCGTCAATTTACGCTTTACATATACATTGTACATTCACATCAGTCCCCGCCCTCAAGGAGCTTACAATCTAACGACAGATCCTTAGTACAGCAGCTCTGACTGGAGCTGTCAGGTTTTTTTATTCAACCTACTGGGTTGAATGAAAAAAAATGAATAGTGTGCATCGGGCATTAGACTAGAGTTGTGTCACCCTACACTGTGCACATCAATAGAAACACACAGCCCCATAGACTAGGGTGGCACTCCCCGGCTGATCCCTCTTCTCCAACCTAACAGACTGGCTGGAGACTGGAGACTGGTGACCATTTCTTATTAACAAGACTGGAAGTTCCAAGAAGAAGCACCGAGAGAGCCGGAGCCAGCGACATTGACAGTTATAAATCTGAGATAAAAATATGTATCAGTTTAGTGAGGAATGTTTATTTTATTGTGTTCAATGTTTTCACCTAAACAATGCTGAGGATGTAATACTAATATATGTAGTTCTTCACCCCACCCCCATTACTACAAGTATGGAGACGTATTTCTATTCTTACAATCTCAGCTGATTATTTATCTACAGCGCCTTGAAAAAGTATTCATACCCCATGAAATTTCCCATATTTTGTCATGTTACAACCAAAAACGTAAATGTATTTTATTGGGATTTTATGTGATAGACCAACACAAAGTGTCACATAATTGTGAAGTGGAAGGAAAATGATAAATGATACAAATAAATATGTGAAAAGTGTGGGGGGGAGGGGCATTTGTATTCAGCCCCCTTTACTCTGATACCCCTAACTAAAATCTAGAGGAACCAATTGCCTTCAGAAGTCACCTAATTAGTAAATAGAGTCCACCTGTGTGTCATTTAATCTCAGTATAAATACAGCTGTTCTGTGGAGCCCTCAGAGGTTTGTTAGAGAACCTTAGTGAACAAACAGCATCATGAAGGCCAAGGAACACACCAGACAGGTCAGGGATAAAGTTGTGGAGAAGTATAAAGCAGGGTTAGGTTATAAAAAATCTCCCAAGCTTTGATCATCTCACGGAGCTCTGTTCAATCCATCATCGGAAAATGGAAAGAGTATGGCACAACTGCAAACCTACCAAGACATGGCCGTCCACCTAAACTGACCGGCCGGGCAAGGAGAGCATTCATCAGAGAAGAGCCAAGAGGTCCATGGTAACTCTGGAGGAGCTGCAGAGATCCACAGCTCAGGTGGGAGAATCTGTCCACAGGACAACTATTAGTCGTGTTCTCCACAAATCTGCCCTTTATGGAAGAGTGACAAGAAGAAAGACATTGGTGAAAGAAAGTCATAAGAAGTCCTGTTTGTAGTGTGTGAGAAGCCATGTGGAGGACACAGCAAACATGTGGAAGAAGGTGATCTGGTCAGAGGAGACCAAAATTCAACTTTATGGCCTAAAAGTAAAACGCTATGTGTGGGGAAAACTAACACTGCACATCACCCTGAACACACCATCCCCACCGTGAAACATGGTGGTGGCAGCTTCATGTGGTGGGGATGGTTTTCTTCAGCAGGGACAGGGAAGCTGGTCAGAGTTGATGAGAAGATGGATGGAGACAAATACAGGACAATCTTAGAAGAAAACCTGTTAGAGTCTACAAAAGACTTGAGACTGGGGCAGAGGTTCACCTTCCAGCAGGACAACGACCCGAAACATCCAGCCAGAGCTACAATGGAATGGTTTAGATCAAAGCATATTCATGTGTTAGAATGGCCCAGTCACAGTCCAGACCTAAATCACATTGAGAATCTGTGGCAAGACTTGAAAATTGCTGATCACAGACGCTCTCCATCCAATCTGACAGAGCTTGAGATATTCTACAAAGAAGAATGGGCAGAAATGTCCTCTCTAGATGTGCAAAGCTGGTAGAGACATCCCCAAAAAGACTTGTAGAGAAAGGGGGTTCTACAAAGTATTGACTCCGGGGGGCGCTATACAAAAATGTCAAGGGGTATGAATACTTTTTCAAGGCACTGTAAAATACGTAGACGAATATTACCCGTCAACTGGCTTACGCAACCTAAACTTTACAAACATTGTTGCTTTTCTTAATTTACCAATCATGAGCCGCCATCACCCAGCGACCAAACAATAGCCACAAAACTCGGGATAAGCAAATATTGTCTTAATACAAGCTGTATGTGTGTTCTTAGTTCAATCTCGGTGATCTTATTGTATTTCCTCCAGATCTGTGTAGTTATCCAGTGTGAGACTTCCTGTAATAAAGACCAATCACTGCTGCTCTCACTCCTTGTGCAGGGAGACTGGTCTTGTCTCCGCCCCTGCTGTAGTGGGTGGAGCCTGCTGAGCCCCTCCCACAGCTCCGCTCTCTCTCCTTGTGCAGGTGGACTGGTCTTGTCTCCGCCCCTGCTGTAGTGGGTGGAGCCTGCTGAGCCCCTCCCACAGCTCCGCTCTCTCTCCTTGTGCAGATGGACTGGTCTTGTCTCTGCCCCTGCTGTAGTGGGTGGAGCCTACTGAGCCCCTCCCACAGCTCCACTCTATCTCTTTGTACAGATGGACTGGTCTTGTCTCCGCCCCCTGCTGTAGTTTTCTAGAGTGGGTGGAGCCAGCTGGGCCCCTCCCACAGGCTGTGTACAGCACAGTGATGATGTCACAGCTACTTTTACAAGATCATTTCTGGGTTTGCAAAGGCATTTGATGCTCACAAGGTGGATTTATATCCTTCGCGGCTATTAAAAAAAATGTATTGGAACAAATGAAGAGTGCCCGGAGAAGCCGCTTACTGGTGGATGTCCTAATAATCAGGAACAAGAACGTTTGTCGTATAAACGATCGGGGAGTGTATTGAATGTTTATTGTAAAGTTTATATTAGATATCAATTTATATCAATTCAAAGTTCTTTAAAGGACAACAGACATCTAGCAAAGGCCTTTCCTCATTCCTCCATACCGCCCTGGCTCCGCCTTCCAGATCACTGCTGCGTCATATAATTAATCTAATAATGGTAATGTGTGGGCACAGCTGTTCCGGCACCCCTCCCCCCTTCTCCCCGGTGACAGCCCAGAGACCTGCTGCACTCATTGATTTGCCGTCCTCCAGGCTCCGGGGACCGGCTGATGACTGCAGGATGTCTGCGGGGTGATCAAAGCATCTGTCTGTCTCCCAGCAAGTGCTGTCTGGCACCAAAGATGCGTCGCTCCTCGCCGTGATGTCACACCTTAGATTAGAGAAAACTGCCAGACGATCGCTTCCCATTGAAGGGCCAATGGCAACAACGCTTTCTATTTAATATAACGCTGCATGGTGGCAAATGATCAAAAAAAAATATTCTTTATGTTCATTTTATTCTATCTCAAGCAAAATGTAAAAAAACTGACCAAGTTCTGAACTGAATACGAAAACTCTTTTAATTGATTAATAAACCAGTGATCGACCAAGACACAGAGACAATCGCTTCACTGTACAAAGGTGAAGAAACAGATATAATTTGTAATTCAATCCAATAAAAGAAATGTAACAAAATATGATTATATCACGTCTGGTGTCTGCTGCTCCCCGTTATAATCTGAAACTCTCAATTGTTAAATCAATCAAATCAATTTGTACTTTATTATCTTCATGTATGGTCACAGGCTGACCAGGATGTCATCTTTACTGTTTTTGTATTGAATAAAGAATAAAATAAAATATAAGATTACAATATGAAAAAATGTATTACATCAACAGGTGTCCGGCTATCTTATGGACCTGTGTCATGGATGGGCCTTGTGGACCTGTCACCTGGATGGGCCTTGTGGACCTGTCCCGTGGATGGGTCCTATGGAACCGTCCCGTGGATGGGTCCTATGGAACCTGTCTCGTGGATGGGTCCTATGGAACCAGTCTCGTGGATGGGTCTCATGGAACCAGTCTCGTGGATGGGTCTCATGGAACCAGTCTCGTGGATGGGTCTCATGGAACCAGTCTCGTGGATGGGTCCCATGGAACCAGTCTCGTGGATGGGTCTCATGGAACCAGTCTCGTGGAACCAGTCTCGTGGATGGGTCTCATGGAACCAGTCTCGTGGATGGGTCTCATGGAACCAGTCTCGTGGATGGGTCTCATGGAACCAGTCTCGTGGATGGGTCTCATGGAACCAGTCTCGTGGATGGGTCTCATGGAACCAGTCTCCTGAATGGGTCTCATGGACCCAGTCTCCTGGATGGGTCTCATGGACCCAGTCTCCTGGATGGGTCTCATGGACCAGTCCCGTGGATGGGTCTCATGGACCAGTCCCGTGGATGGGTCTTATAGACCAGTCCCGTGGATGGGTCTTATAGACCAGTCCCGTGGATGGGTCTTATAGACCAGTCCCATGGATGGGTCTTATGAACCTATTTGATGGATCTATCTTATGGACTTATTTTAGGGGTCGAGCTTATGGACATATCTTATGAATGTATCTTATGCAGCTATCTCATGGATCTATTTGATGGATCTATCTCATTGACCTATTTGATGGATTTATCTTATGGGCCTATTTGATGGATTTATCTCATGGACATATTTGATGGATCTATCTTATGGACATATCTTATAGATGTCTTGCAACATCAGATCTTTAGTTGGATTGAGCAAATATAGGAACCCCATTACAAATAATATGACTTTTGCACAATTATACAATTTTGAGATCTCTTTTGCAAAATATTGACATCGTTACTTGTGTCATTGAGCCACATCCTGAAATGTGAAGATACTGAAGTATTTTTTCTATATCCTGAATGAAATGCTGGTATCCCGTTGTGTTATCCAGTCTCAGTTCTTTGTCTGCAGTCGTACAAATAGAATTAAAGCCGGGATGACATCACCTTTCCACATTCTACGCTTTGAGCTTGCTGCGGCAGGATGGGAGTGGCCCTGTGCAGCTGAACAATACACGAGTGGCCGGATCCAGCGTGGCAGAGGTTAAATAATGGATGAGCTCAGCGACAGCCCCCCCCCCCCCGTCTGAAGGCGGCATGGAGATGATATCAGGGCTTTCTCTCCCCAATGTATTAGGAGAGAGCAGCAAGCAGCTGGGCTCCCTGTAGGATGGCTCCTGTCATTAGAACTCAGGCTAATCTGGGAAACGGGTACAGCCTAATCGCACCCCCCCCTCCCCCTCCCCCCCCTATCCACCATGACAATCACTGACACCTCCCTTGGCTGACTCCAAGCAGATCCCTTTAATTAAACAGGATTTACTCCCTCAGCCGCCCCTTCCCATCAAAAGCAATGAAGTCACCGCTTGCTGTTGGTTTAACCCCTTCTCTGCCTCTCTACCACCTTCTCTATGGTAGGCAGCCAACCACAACCCATGTCCGGCCCCCGATGGACTGCAAGGCCTACAATGAGGGATGGCAAGGAGGCTCCCTGATAGGACAATGGGGCTCTGTCCTGCCTGGCAGCAAAAGCATAAACGGGCAGGGCGTGCGCCCACATAAAGGAATAGCGAGGGCTGAATGAAAGGCATTCTATGAAGAATATGGTGATGCCAACATACCCGAGGTAAAAGAGGAAAAAATAATGGTGCCGGTTTTCAGGGTCTACGCAGATTCACAGCGCTGGTTCCTGTAAAAATGCCCTACCTGCTGGGCATTGTGCTCTACCTCCAGTCCCTTACCCCCCACCCCCCACCCCCACATGTGCCATGCGCCCCTCTGCCGCTGCAGTGTTCACGTCGCCCTTTGTTCCTGCGCTGCAGTGATGGGTGTGGCTCTGCAGCACTCTGCTCCAATCGTGGAGCCCACCCAGCGTCCGATCGCCGTCTGGAGACACAGACACCTGAGCTGAGCAGGTACTGCCATCCTCCACCCGGGTGTCACCGCCACCAACGCCCAACCTGCGAGGTGTGCCATCTAGAGGGGGAGGGGCTTCTGTCCGCTGCCAAGGTTATTGGATATTTAGAGGGCATTAAAATCGAAGGAAAAAAATCTTCACATATGAATATAAAAAAGACAGCTGATCCTTCCATGTATATATAACCCTGTATATATATATATAAAACCCTATGTATATATTCATATGTATGTATACAGATAGATGTCTGACCGACCCGCCCCCATATTTAGATATATATGTATCCTGGCATCATTACAATATATATATCTATATACTATGTTTAAATGTATACCCACTATTGCCATCCATCACATTATATAATAATAATAACACATATATATATCTTGTGGCATCCATTGCAGTATACACAGTACAGTATATATATATATATAAAATACACAATAATATAATTTATATAAATCCTGGCATCCATTGCAGTATATATACATAAATGTAATGCACCCCCAGTATTGCCATATACACCTTATAGTATATATAATATATAGATTGCAGGGTGTAGAGTGTGAGCTCCGTGGCCCAGGGGAAAGGTCCTTACCTTGGCCCCGATCTGGTTGCCGCACTGGCCGGCCTGGATATGGACGATCTCCCTCATTGCTGGCTCTCGGTTGGGATCGGGGATGCGGAGACTGGAGGCGGCGCTCCGCCGTCCCGCAGCTTATAAAGCGGAGGCGGTGACGTCACGGGGGACGGGAGCCAATGGCGAGACACCTGCGAAACGCCGCAACATCCCTGCAGCATCAGCACCGGGCCGGGCCGGGAGCGCGCACAACACGCCCAGGGAGGCGCGCAGCCGGTGAGCCCGATTGGTGGCGTCTTTTTTATTGCAGGGCGCGTGCTCGCGGAAGTCGGGGGCGCGCCTATAGTCAGAGGCAGACGTGGAAAGTGACTCGGCAACCTGTAGATGGGGGAGGGGAGGGGGTGACAGAGGACAGCAAGCTTTGTTCAATCATCACACACACTGTATATACATATGTCACCAATCACCGATATATAATGTCACCAATCACCGATATATATATATAATGTCACCAATCACCGATATATATATAATGTCACCAATCACCAATATATATATAATGTCACCAATCACCGATATATATATAATGTCACCAATCACCAATATATACAATGTCACCAATCACCGATATATATACAATGTCACCAATCACCGATATATACAATGTCACCAATCACCGATATATATATAATGTCACCAATCACCGATATATACAATGTCACCAATCACCGATATATACAATGTCACCAATCACCGATATATATATAATGTCACCAATCACCGATATATATATAATGTCACCAATCACCGATATATACAATGTCACCAATCACCGATATATATATAATGTCACCAATCACCGATATATATATAATGTCACCAATCACCGATATATACAATGTCACCAATCACCGATATATATATAATGTCACCAATCACCGATATATATATAATGTCACCAATCACCGATATATATATAATGTCACCAATCACCAATATATACAATGTCACCAATCACCGATATATATATAATGTCACCAATCACCGATATATATATAATGTCACCAATCACCAATATATACAATGTCACCAATATATATATAATGTCACCAATCACCGATATATATATAATGTCACCAATCACCGATATATATATATATATAATGTCACCAATCACCGATATATATATAATGTCACCAATCACCGATATATATATATATATAATGTCACCAATCACCGATATATATATAATGTCACCAATCACCGATATATATATAATGTCACCAATCACCAATATATACAATGTCACCAATCACCAATATATATATAATGTCACCAATCACCGATATATATATAATGTCACCAATCACCAATATATACAATGTCACCAATCACCGATATATATACAATGTCACCAATCACCGATATATACAATGTCACCAATCACCGATATATATATAATGTCACCAATCACCGATATATACAATGTCACCAATCACCGATATATACAATGTCACCAATCACCGATATATATATAATGTCACCAATCACCGATATATATATAATGTCACCAATCACCAATATATACAATGTCACCAATCACCGATATATATATAATGTCACCAATCACCGATATATATATAATGTCACCAATCACCGATATATACAATGTCACCAATCACCGATATATATATAATGTCACCAATCACCGATATATATATAATGTCACCAATCACCGATATATATATAATGTCACCAATCACCGATATATATAATGTCACCAATCACCGATATATATATAATGTCACCAATCACCGATATATATATAATGTCACCAATCACCGATATATATATAATGTCACCAATCACCAATATATACAATGTCACCAATCACCGATATATATATAATGTCACCAATCACCGATATATATATAATGTCACCAATCACCGATATATATATAATGTCACCAATCACCGATATATATATAATGTCACCAATCACCGATATATATATAATGTCACCAATCACCAATATATACAATGTCACCAATCACCGATATATATATAATGTCACCAATCACCGATATATATATAATGTCACCAATCACCAATATATATATAATGTCACCAATCACCGATATATATATAATGTCACCAATCACCGATATATATATATATATAATGTCACCAATCACCGATATATATATATATATATAATGTCACCAATCACCGATATATATATAATGTCACCAATCACCGATATATACAATGTCACCAATCACCGATATATATATAATGTCACCAATCACCAATATATACAATGTCACCAATATATATATATATATATAATGTCACCAATCACCGATATATATATAATGTCACCAATCACCGATATATATATAATGTCACCAATATATATATATAATGTCACCAATCACCGATATATATATAATGTCACCAATCACCGATATATATATAATGTCACCAATCACCGATATATATATAATGTCACCAATCACCGATATATATATAATGTCACCAATCACCGATATATATATAATGTCACCAATATATATATATATAATGTCACCAATCACCGATATATATATAATGTCACCAATCACCGATATATACAATGTCACCAATATATATATACAATGTCACCAATCATCAATATATATATATATAGCTGCATATGATGGGCACAGTTTTTTGTTTTTTTTTAATCACAAATCACGGTAAAGGACCAATCACAGCGGCCCTTTATTATGTGATCAGCTGTGTCCAATCACATCTGATCACAATATAAACAGACTTGCCGGTAACCGGCAAGTGTGAAAGGGGACATTTACACAGATAATCAGTGCCCATCACTGCCGCCTATCAGTGCCTCCTCATCAGTGCCCTCTATCAGTGCCTCCTCATCAGTGCCCTCTATCAGTGCCTCCTCATCAGTGCCTCCTCATCAGTGCCTCCTCATCAGTGCCCTCTATCAGTGCCTCCTCATCAGTGCCTCCTCATCAGTGCCTCCTCATCAGTGCCCTCTATCAGTGCCTCCTCAGTGCCTCCTCATCAGTGCCCTCTATCAGTGCCTCCTCATCAGTGCCTCCTCATCAGTGCCCCCTATCAGTGCCTCCTCATCAGTGCCTCCTCATCAGTGCCCTCTATCAGTGCCTCCTCAGTGCCTCCTCATCAGTGCCCCCTATCAGTGCCTCCTCATCAGTGCCCCCTATCAGTGTCTCCTCATCAGTGCCCTCTATCAGTGCCCCCTATCAGTGTCTCCTCATCAGTGCCCTCTATCAGTGCCCCCTATCAGTGCCTCCTCATCAGTGCCTCCTCATCAGTGCCCTCTATCAGTGCCTCCTCATCAGTGCCTCCTCATCAGTGCCCTCTATCAGTGCCCCCTATCAGTGCCTCCTCATCAGTGCCTCCTCATCAGTGCCCCCTATCAGTGCCTCCTCATCAGTGCCCCCTATCAGTGTCTCCTCATCAGTGCCCCCTATCAGTGCCCCCTATCAGTGCCTCCTCATCAGTGCCCCCTATCAGTGCCTCCTCATCAGTGCCCCCTATCAGTGTCTCCTCATCAGTGCCCCCTATCAGTGCCCCCTATCAGTGCCTCCTCATCAGTGCCTCCTCATCAGTGCCTCCTCATCAGTGCCCTCTATCAGTGCCTCCTCATCAGTGCCCCCTATCAGTGTCTCCTCATCAGTGCCCCCTATCAGTGCCCCCTATCAGTGCCTCCTCATCAGTGCCTCCTCATCAGTGCCCTCTATCAGTGCCTCCTCATCAGTGCCTCCTCATCAGTGCCCCCTATCAGTGCCTCCTCATCAGTGCCCCCTATCAGTGTCTCCTCATCAGTGCCCCCTATCAGTGCCCCCTATCAGTGCCTCCTCATCAGTGCCCCCTATCAGTGCCTCCTTATCAGTGCCTCCTCATCAGTGCCCCCTATCAGTGCCTCCTCATCAGTGCCCCCTATCAGTGCCTCCTTATCAGTGCCTCCTCATCAGTGCCCCTATCAGTGCCTCCTCATCAGTGCCTCCTATCAGTGCCCCCTATCAGTGCCTCCTATCAGTGCCTCCTTATTAGTGCCCCCTATCAGTGCCTCCTATCAGTGCCTCCTTATAAGTGCCCCCTATCAGTGCCTCCTCATCAGTGCCCCCTATCAGTGCCTCTTTATCAGTGCCCCCTATCAGTGCCTCCTTATCAGTGCCTCCTCATCAGTGCCCCTATCAGTGCCTCCTCATCAGTGCCCCCTATCAGTGCCTCCAATCAGTGCCTGCTTATTAGTGCCCCCTATCAGTGCCTCCTCATCAGTGCCCCCTATCAGTGCCCCCTATCAGTGCCTCCTTATAAGTGCCCCCTATCAGTGCCTCCTCATCAGTGCCCCCTATCAGTGCCTCTTTATCAGTACCTCCTTATCAGTGCCCCCTATCAGTGCCTCCTTATCAGTGCCCCCTATCAGTACCTCCTTATCAGTGCCCCCTATCAGTACCTCCTTATCAGTACCTCCTTATCAGTGCCCCCTATCAGTGCCTCCTTATCAGTGCCCCCTATCAGTACCTCCTTATCAGTGCCTCCTTTTCAGTGCCCCCTATCAGTGCCCCCTATCAGTGCCCACTATCAATGCCCCCTAACAGTGCCCCCTATCAGTGCCTCCTTATCAGTGCCCCCTATCAGTGCCCCCTAACAGTGCGCCTTATCAGTGCCCCCTATAAGTACCCATCAGTGCTCATCAGTGCTGCCTATTAGTGCCTATCAGTGCCCATCAGTTCAGCGCCATCAGTGAAGGAGAACAATTAGTTATTTGCAAAATTGTATAACAGAAACTCAAAAAAGTTGTTTTTTTCAAAATGTTTGGTGTTTTTTTGTTTGTTTAGCAAAAAATAAAACCCCCAGCGGTGATTAAATACCACCAAAAGTTCTATTTGTGTGGGAAAAAATGATAAAAATGTCCTATGTGTACAGTGTTGTATGACCGTGTAATTGTTGTTCAAAGTGTGACAGCGCTGAAAGCTGAGGATTGGTCTGGGCAGGAAGGGGGAGTGGTTAAAGTGGAAGTGTCCATGTACGGGAGTACGGGAGGGACATCTTTGCAGCTCAGCCACTCCAAGGACCGGAGCCTGTGAACCCGGAAGGAACACCGGGTGAAGACGGAAGCTCTGTCAGTGGTGACCGGGCGCCGCTGGAGGGCTTTGTTTCAAGGTAAGTCTTTTACAATGTGCTAGTATGAGTTGCATACAGTACTAGCACATTATGAGTAAAGGGGACCGCGCCAAAATGGTTCTAATAATTGATACTATCCAGCTGCTATCAAATCGAGGAACTTCAATCAAATATAAAAAAGTAAAAAAGTGACAGCGCTGAGTGCAAGTGTATATATATATATATAAATAAATGTGATGGTCTAAAATATCTACCAACCAATTGATAATAACTATAAATATTATTATCCAACACCCCAATATAATGACCAAATAACAATGATATGAAAATAAATAAATATCCAGCGACCCTCTAGTGATATTAGAGAAAAAGGGGGGGCAAGTGGGACTTTAAATGAGGCAGTAGACAGGTTGGGGTGATAAAAAATGTTCAAATTTATTGTGTAAAACATCCTAGTATATATCACATGTGAAAGGTTACATGTGCCTGTGCACAAAACATGACCTACATAATCACATGCGTATACAGACAGTCATATCAATAAATAGCTGTTTACAATTGTGATGTACAAAGATTACATGTAGACTGGGGAATCATAAAACACATGGTGTAAAAAATGAGTATCAAATATATAATTGTGAGATGCATCAAAAAGTAGATCAGGATAAAGTCCTATATTAAAAGCTCAGTAGCTGCATCCATGGTGCCCGACGCGTTTCTGTGAATACACTTCTTCAGGGGCGGATGCTACAGGACTTCTGAAATAACAAGGTATAACACCATCAGAAAAATATAAAATAAAATGAAAAAACCAGAAAAGACAAAATGTCAATTTCTGGGTACTCACATTATGACCAAAACATATGGACTACGGTAGGGACTGGGCTTGGAAAACGCGCCCTTCCCCGGAGCTGAGGTGGCAAACAACACACAACAGGCGCCCACCGGCATCATCCCCAAAACGCAGGCATCTCCTTCACACCATTGCCAGATAGATAAAGTAATGATCGGGTATCTAAATCAATAAATGAACCCATGAGAATAATCAGGGATACTAGGGATACTAGTGATATTAGCATGTGCAAAAATATAGAGTGAAAAAAAAAACAAAAGAAAAACAGAATATTATAATTAAAAAGCAAAAAAATAAAAAAAAATGTGTAAAACTCCAAAAAAAAGCAAAAAACACCCAGTGCTCTATTGTTAAAAAAAAAGATATATATATATATATCTCAATAATTAATAATTGTGTCCTACATGTGTATCTGAAAGTCCGCACTATGATTATCTAAATCATGTCATATCCAAAGGTGACAGATGACAATTTCATCCTCTTCTTATATTGTGACTTCACCACTTATGTGTGAGATCACGTCTTCTTCTGTTTTTTTTTGCTTTTCTTTTAACCACTTCAGCAAACTGAGAGACTTATTCAGCTTTACGTCTTTTGCTGTCTCTTTCTCGGTTTCACATCCTCGTGACCCTCTGTTTACATTCCGCACGGCGGGGATTTGTCCGGTTGGTATTTGTGAATTCTAGTGTGAGATTTCTCAGCGATGTTTATTGCTGGCATTAGACCAATCAGAGAACAGAGATTTCCCTCTGCGGGGTGCAATGATCTGCAGCTCTGTGAAGATGGATATCCGCACTCCATATGATAGTATAGAGAGGAGAGATTTGGGGTCTTTTTGACCCCCAGATCTCTCAATAAAGGAGACCTGACACCCTTATTTCTATTACATGGGATCTTTACATTCATTGTAATAGGAATAAAAGTGATACAAAAAAAAATAAAGGAACAGTGATAAAATAATAAGTAAAATAAATAAGAAAAAAAAATATTATCGCGCCCCATCCCTCTGCGCTCACATGCAGAAGTGAACACATATGTAAATTGTGCACACATATGTAAACGTTGTTCAAACCACGTGTACTGATGAGCACTGATACGACTGCACTGATGGGCACAGATGAGGTGGCACTCTTAAGCTGCACTGATAAGGCAGCACTGATAGGCTGCACTGGTGGCCCCTGATGATGACACACTGATGGCCACTGATGAGGATGCACTGTTGGGCACAGATGAGGTGGCATTCTTACACTGCACTGATAGGGCTGCACTAATAAGGCAGTACTGATATGCTGTACTAATGGGCACTGATAAGGCTGCACTGGTGGCCCCTGATGGACCTGCACTGATGAGGCTGTACTGATGGGCACTGATGAGCCTGTGATACTTATGTACATAGGAGGAGCCTGTGATACTTATATACATGGGAGGAGTCTGTGATACTTATGTACATGGGAGGGGCCTGTGATACTTATGTACATGGGAGGAGTCTGTGATACTTATATACATGGGAGGAGTCTGTGATACTTATGTACATGGGAGGAGCCTGTGATACTTATGTACATGGGAGGAGCCTGTGATACTTATGTACATGGGAGGAGTCTGTGATACTTATGTACATGGGAGGAGTCTGTGATACTTATATACATGGGAGGAGTCTGTGATACTTATGTACATGGGAGGAGCCTGTGATACTTATGTACATGGGAGGAGCCTGTGATACTTATGTACATGGGAGGAGTCTGTGATACTTATGTACATGGGAGGAGTCTGTGATACTTATGTACATGGGAGGAGCCTGTGATACTTATGTACATGGGAGGAGCCTGTGATACTTATGTACATGGGAGGAGTCTGTGATACTTATATACATGGGAGGAGTCTGTGATACTTATGTACATGGGAGGAGTCTGTGATACTTATGTACATGGGAGGAGCCTGTGATACTTATGTACATGGGAGGAGCCTGTGATACTTATGTACATGGGAGGAGTCTGTGATACTTATGTACATGGGAGGAGCCTGTGATACTTATGTACATGGGAGGAGTCTGTGATACTTATGTACCTAGGAGGAGTCTGTGATACTTATGTACATGGGAGGAGCCTGTGATACTTATGTACATGGGAGGAGCCTGTGATACTTATGTACATGGGAGGAGCCTGTGATACTTATGTACATGGGAGGAGTCTGTGATACTTATGTACATGGGAGGAGCCTGTGATACTTATGTACATGGGAGGAGCCTGTGATACTTATGTACATGGGAGGAGCCTGTGATACTTATGTACATGGGAGGAGTCTGTGATACTTATGTACATGGGAGGAGTCTGTGATACTTATGAACATGGGAGGAGCCTGTGATGGGAGGAGTCTGTTCTACTTATGTAGATGGAATTTTTTTCCTTTTTTATTTTTATTAATTTGCAAAGATTTCAATCAAACTTCTCTCACGTTGTCATTATGGGGGATTGTTTGTAGAATTTGGAGGAAAATAATGAATTGAATCCATTTTGGAATAAGGCTGCAACATAACAAAATGTGGAAAAAGTGAAGCGCTGTGAATACTTTCTGGATGCTCTGTATATATTATTATTATTATTATTCAGGATTTATATAGCGCCAACAGTTTACGCAGCGCTTTACAATATATACTGTAAATACATATTATTTTTATTTTCACTGTATGATACAACATGTTTTCTCACTTGCCGGCATTCAGAACTCCAGTATTGAGCCCAGGTTCACATTGGTACGATTTGGTATGTGATTTGACATGTCAAATCGCATACCAAATCGGCGGCTATTGCTGGCAATGACACTGTCCGAATCGGTGTGATGCCAACTTTGCGGTGCTGCATGATTTCGAATAAGTAGTTCCTGTACTACTTTTGCCGACTTCGGGGGGGATTTTGTACAGGAACCCGCACAAACGTCTGTCAAATCGCCGCTGAAGTCGCACGATTTCTAACCTGCAGCAATGCGATCCTAGGCTCAGTCTCGGTCAGTTAGTTACTTTGTCACCTTTTCTTCACCTAACCATAAATCACACCCGGTGGGTGACAGGGCGGCAGATGGTGGACATTACATGCCCAGAGGGTGATATAAACTGGACTGAGCGATACTCTAATGACAGCCGGGAGCAGACAAGGGGCCACCTGGACACTTCTTGTAAAACACAAAGTGGAAAGGATGCAGAACATCTGATGCTTATTAATGAAGAAGCTCATTTTCTTAAAGGGACTCTGCCAGATGTGAGACTCTGGGGTGGATTTACTAAAGACAAATAGACTGAACACGTTGCAAGGTGCGGTTGCTCCAAAGATCAGTAAATGACTTCCATCATCCAATCATGTACAAGCAAAAATGCATTTTTTAAAATTTTCCCTGCATGTGATTGGGTATTCTTTGCAAAGTGAAGCTTTACCTCATTTACACCTCATCCGATTCGTATAGCAGGAGACTGTGACCGGCTCTCTATGGAGCTCTCTATGGTGCCGGTTCACATATCTTCGGGGCGGCTGCGGATCGCACTGCACTGTGCGTCTTTGGTTCCGTTTCAGGGCCGAATTCAGGCACAGATTCATCCCTGAAAGGGAGAACAGGGAGCACAGCGTTTCCGTGGCCATTTCCAGTATGAACCGAGGCTTAAGTCTACCTTAGTCGCTGGTCACCCAGCAGTTGTCAGTCTTACACTGTCCATCCCCGGAATGTGGACGGGCCCGGAATGTGATAAGTCCATGTAGGACTTGTTGTAGCCAACCTGACAATCCTACACTCAGCCTCACCCGGTGCAGAGATTTCCCAGCTCGCGGGATCAGCAGACTGACAGTGATCATTGCCAGGGCGGGTTCACCTTCACACCCCCCCCCACATGGTGACCACCAACACATGTTTTAGGGGAAACGCATCATTCTGACCTTTAAACATTTTCTGTATCACCTGATGCCACGCCCAGACAGGAATGTAACAGAGTTTACACTGTGATCGCCTCGTCCAAGTTCCTCATTTCTAGTCGGATCATTCAGAGAAGGAGAAGTACGGGGGAAGATCGTTTGGCTGTATTTCTCCTGCGGATCGCGGGAATTCGCTCTGCACCCCTGTGACCCGTTTTCAGCCAACTGTGGGCTAAAGTCCGCTGACCAGTGGCAGCCTGTCCATTAGCGCGCGAGGGCACCGCCCCCCCATCCATGCGTCCGGCCCCCTAATCTACATGCGGGGCGCTGGACGCATGATTTAAGGGGGGGGGGGGGGTTTATTTTTAAGCACATTAGGGCCAGAGGCTCTAATAGGCTTCAGAATGGGAGGGGTTGGGGAGCAGAGCATTGCGCTTTGAGCCCACCCAGTTGTGTTACAATAGTGAATAAATATTCGCTATCGTCACACTGATCCTCCTCCCGGCCAATCAGGAAGCAGATCTTGAAACCCGTCACTTGATTGGCTGAAAGGACAGGTGATCCTATTGGATGCCTAATAAGAGGAGGAAGGAGACACATGGCCGAAGCCGCCGTGATGCAGAAGAGGAGGAGAGGACACAGGAGCCACTGCCTGCAGGAGCCCTCAACCCACCCGCTGCCCGACCTACCTAGAGCGGGCGAGGGGGGTGGTGCAGACGGCCGACTGTGGGGGTGGTTGTTTGCCGCCCCCCACCATCTGCCAGTGCCGCTGACATCACTCAGCTGGTCCAGGCTGGGGAAAGATCCCGACTTTACAGTTAGGATCCACCCAGATCCCCGGACCAGCAGCTGGATCAGCCGCTCTGCTGCGCCACTAAAGGCCCGTAAACACGATGAGAAGATCGGAAGTAAAATTTCGTACGACGAACGATCTGCTGATTTTCTGATCGTTAGCATAGTGCCTTCCGCAGCCGATTCCAACTTTTCGGATGACAGAAGCTGAAGGTGCAGGTTATAGAATTTTTATCGTATGTGAACACAACGTCCAATTTTCATTTATTTTCTACGGTTTTCATCTAAAAAAAAAATGGTAAGAGCGAGACGAGGCATGCTGGGAAATGTGAGAACACAAAACAATTCATTACATCACTTCTGACAGACGAGAATTTTCATAGGTTGAGTCACCTCTTCACTTTCCATACGAGACTCAAAAAACAGATAAATATTCATCCGATAATCTGATTGTGAGCCTGAGCCGCCCCTCCCCCCCCCTCCACAGCCCCACACTCCAGTGAGCACTGGAGGGGCAGAGCAGAGAGCGGTGACTGATAGTCATGGCTCTCTGCTCAGAGCGGAGGGGAAGAACTGAACGATCAGCAATGCTCAATCGCTCAGTTCTCGATGTAGAGTAGAGCTGCACGATTAATCGTTAAGAATCGTTATTGCGATTCTTTCTATGCAGAGAATTCTCTCTGCTCTGCTGAATTCGACAGCCGCCAACAGAAAGGAAGAAAAAAAAAAAAACGGGCAGTCTGCCAAGAATCACAACATTCTTTAGCAGTGGAAGTTAAGTATAAACATTGTAACAATTTGTCCTTTGGATCAAAGGAATGAACTTTGGTGTGAAAATGAGGGAAGTTTAAACACTAAACCTTTTTCTGACATTTGTTGGTTTCAAGTTGTGATATATATATATATATATATATATATATTTTTTTTTTTTTTTTAGTAGAGACCCTAGAGAATAAAATGGTGGTTGTTGCAATAATTTATGTCACACTGTATTTGCTCAGCAGTCGTTCAAATGCAATTTTTGGGGAAAAAATTACACTTTAATGAATTAAAAAAAAAATAACCAGTAAAGTTCGCCCAATTTTTTTTGTATAATGCGAAAGATTTCACACCGCGAGAATCGTGATTTTTTATTCTAAGCCAAAAAAATCGTGATTCCCATTTTGGGCGGAATCGGTCGGTTCTCGGTGTGGAGGTGACGGGGGACAGATGCAGCATCAGATCAATCCTACATCCGCCTAGGTGAGTATAAGCTTTGTTTTCCTATACACCCCATACTTCTCTTTTATGCTTAACCTCTTCAGCCCCGCAAGGATTTACCCCCCTTAATGACCAGGCCATTGTTTGCGATTTGGCACTACGTCGCTTTAACTGACAATTGCACGGTCGTGCGACGATGTACCCAAAGAAAATTGACGTCCTTTTTTTCCCACAAACAGAGCTTTTTTTTGGTGGTATTTGATCACCTCTGCGGTTTTTTATTTTTTTGAGCGACAATTTTGAAAAAAAACACCATTCTTTTACGTTTTGCTATAATAAATGTCCCCCCAAAAAAAAAAAATTGAATTTCTTCATCAGTTTAGGCCGATACGTATTCTTCTACATATTTTTGGTAAAAAAAAATCCCAATAAGCGTATATTGATTAGTTTGCACAAAAGTTATCATGTCTACAAAATAGGGGATAGATTTATGATTTTAGACGGTGATCTGCAATTTTTATCAGGACTGCGACATTGCGGCGGATAGATTGGACACTTTTGACACTATTTTTGGACCAGTGACATTTACACAGCAATCAGAGCTAAAAATAGCCACTGATTACTGTATAAATGTCACTGGCAGGGAAGGGGTTAACACTAGGGGGCGATCAAGGGGTTAACTGTGTTCCCTAGGGAGGTGTTTCTAACTGTGGGGGGAGGGGACTGACTGGAGGAGGAGACCGATCGCTGTTCCTGATCACTATGAACAGCAGATCTCTCTCTGCTTCCCTGACAGAACTTTTCTCCCTCTCTGAGGAGCGATCGCGGGTCGCCGGAGGACATCGCGCATCAGCGCCGGCATCACACGTGTGCCCCCTTATAGCCCTTAAAGCTCCCGCTGTACAGGTATGGCGATTCGCGCAGGAGAGCCAACCTGCCGCCGTATAACGATGGAGGATGGTTGCCAAGTAATTAAAGTGGGTGTAAACCTCAGACATGAAATCTGAACATAGCATATCCCTCTATAGCAGGGAGATGCAATTAGCGGACCTCCAGCTGTTGTAAAACTACAAGTCCCATCATGCCTCTGCTTCTGGGTGTCATGCTTGTGGTTGTCAGAGTCTTGCTATGCATCATGGGACTTGTAGTTCTGCAACAGCTGGAGGCCCGCTAATTGCATATCCCTGATCTATAGTGTGTACTTACCTCAGTCCAGAGCACTAAGTGTCATTTCTGTCTGCTGCCTCCTTCCTCTGCTATCTGCATGAGTCACTTCTGAGGAGTTTTCCTGACACCAAGAGATAAATGGTGACAGGGGAGGGATCTCCAGCACACAGCCTGTGATTGACAGCTTCAGCTCTGTTCCTCTGTTCTGTGTGAAGGGGGGGGAGGGGCTCTGAGCTCTGCAGAGTGTAACTTCAGCTCCCTACTTTCTGAAAGCTCAGACAAGCCATATACATTTCTGTCACCTGCGCTGTCCCACAACAGCTTGATATTTGGTTGTCACTGAAGGTAACGTCTCCTTCTGCGTTGTCCCATCCCCCGCTCCGTTGGATTTCCCAGCCAGGACAGCGACGGGTTAATTTTAAATTTGAAATGGGAAAAGTCGCAGCATCCTTCCGGAGAGGACGTATTATACACAGCGCACGATGAGCGCAGCGGGATGATCATCGGATTGCGTTACTCATCCCGGTCCAGTCATGGCGGCTATTCTGAGATCATCGGAACCATTAGAGATCATACAGGGAGGGGGAGGGGAAATGAAAGCTCCTCTTTATAGATGATGTTGGACCTCTACCCGACCAGACAAAGATCCGTCACAGGCTGGGGTGGGGGGCAGGGAGGATCCAGCTAATTGTCCCGGCTTCCGACACGAGTGATGGGGGTCCCCGGAGAATTGGGGAGGAGGTGGGAGTCATAATATTGGGAGGGGGGGGGATGGGAGAAGAAGGCTGAGTCATGGAGCTTCAAGGCAGACAATGTCCCCCCGCCCCCCCCCCCCCCCCCGATATATCTCGTTAGGGATACATGAATTCTTTTGTGTTATGCCTGGAAGTCTCCGATGTCCATTATCACCTGTTACATTGTTACATTGATCTGATTTTTAGCGTAGAATTGGCTTTTATTGGGAAAATCTGCATTATTGTAGAGTTAAAGCCTGACACCCCATGAATGCGGGGCTAAAGGTAAAGCCTGACACCCCATGAATGCGGAGTTAAAGGTAAAGCCTGACACCCCATGAATGCGGGGCTAAAGGTAAAGCCTGACACCCCATGAATGCGGGGCTAAAGGTAAAGCCTGACACCCCATGCATGCGGGGCTAAAGGTAAAGCCTGACACCCCATGAATGCGGAGCTAAAGGTAAAGCCTGACACCCCATGAATGCGGAGCTAAAGGTAAAGCCTGACACCCCATGAATGCGGGGCTAAAGGTAAAGCCTGACACCCCATGAATGCGGGGCTAAAGGTAAAGCCTGACACCCCATGAATGCGGGGCTAAAGGTAAAGCCTGACACCCCATGAATGCGGGGCTAAAGGTAAAGCCTGACACCCCATGAATGCGGGGCTAAAGGTAAAGCCTGACACCCCATGAATGCGGGGCTAAAGGTAAAGCCTGACACCCCATGAATGCGGGGCTAAAGGTAAAGCCTGACACCCCATGAATGCGGAGCTAAAGGTAAAGCCTGACACCCCATGAATGCGGGGCTAAAGGTAAAGCCTGACACCCCATGAATGCGGGGCTAAAGGTAAAGCCTGACACCCCATGCATGCGGGGCTAAAGGTAAAGCCTGACACCCCATGCATGCGGGGCTAAAGGTAAAGCCTGACACCCCATGCATGCGGGGCTAAAGGTAAAGCCTGACACCCCATGCATGCGGGGCCACCTGGCTGCTGTGTGTCCTTCCCAATGTTCTAGTGCAGCCAGGAGGGACAGGTGCAGCCCCCCCCCCCTGCCTAATGAAGTCTATGGCAGGTCTTCTACAATCTGTGTATTTGTCCCTGAACATTGGGGGGGGGCGAACGAGGGTTCCAAAGAGGGTGCAACAGGCAGCCCCATCCAGCGGCAGCCTGTCATAGACTTTGACCGGCTGCAGGAAGTGAGGCTGGTGCTGCACCTGTCCCTCCCCGGGGGGGGGGCACTAAAACATGGGGAGGGGCGCACTGGATCTAATGGATGACATTTAGGGGTGGATTTACTAAAGGCAAATAGACTGAGCACTTTACAGGAGCATCCAATATATTGAAAATACACCACAGGGGGAGATTTACTAAAACTGGAGCTCTCAGAATCTGGTGCAGCTCTGCATGGCAGCCAATCAGCTTCTAACTTTAGCTTCTTCAATTAAGCTTTGACCATAAAACCTGGAAGCTGATTGGTTCCTATGCAGAAGTGAGACTGATTTTGCACCCTCCAACTTTAGTAAATAAACCCCCCAATTACCAAAAGTATTGGTCCCCCCCTTTACACACACATGACCTTTAATGACCTCCCAGTCTTAGTCCAGAGGGTTCAATATTGAGTTGGCTCCGCCCTTTGCAGCTATAACAGCTTCACCTCTTCTGGGAAGGCCGTCCACAAGGTTTAGGAGGGTGTCTATGGGAATGTTTGACCATTCTTCCAGAAGAGCATTTGTGAGGTCAGGCACTGATGTTGGATGTTGGACTCCCAGGAGACCCGGGCAGAGTGACGCGCGCGCCCGGGGGGGGGGGGTTGGGCCAACTCCCACCACTCATTAGGGGTTGATTTTACAGCTGTGAGAGTGAGAGCCCCTCCGGTCTCAGGGTAAAATGAGGGTAAAATGGACACAGGACTCTCAAAGAGGCATTTTGAGAAGTTCCAGCAGAAGATCGGCGAGCAGAGGAAGCCATGCTTTACGTTTTCTCTGGATTTTGTAAGTCTGGATTGGAGCTGGAAACTTGAAGACTTCAAAGAGCGTTGGGAGGGATGGAGTCTTCAGTCTTGTGTCCGGGCTTTTCAGAAGTTCTGCAGGTTGTGTCCAGGTGCCACACCCGATATAAGGCAGGTCTGAGCAGAGCTCAGGGGAGTTGGTGTGGGATGAATGAATGAATGAGTGACTTGTATAGCACTACCTATGCAAACTGAATCGCCTCAGGGTACTTTTTCCCAACGTTGTCCATCTGCGGTATTGCGTGGTCCTTTGCTCCATGGGGTTCCGACACGCTTACAACACATACACATATTTGGCCAATTTTTCGACAGGATCTAATTAACCTACCAGCATGTCTTTGGAGTGTGGGAGGAAACCCACGCAGGCGCAGGGAGAACATGCAAACTCCAGGCAGATGGTGTCATGGTCAGGATTTAAACCAGCAACCCTATGGGTGAAAGTGCTAACCACTACACCACTGTGCTGGGATCAGTTGCTGCAGCCAGGAGGGATGTGTGCTAGTGTTTAAGAACTCAGACAATATCCTTGAGACGGCACTCCATGTGGGAGAGGTTCCAGGTCAGTGGACTGAGAGAGTCGGGGAGACCATGGCTGAGACAACTGGAAGAGAGAGTCCTGGGGACCAGAGGGGTCCATGAGTCTTGGAGGAGTGTGGAAGTCTGGAGTGTCAGGAGAACCCCCTCCTATAGGCCAGGAGTGGACCTGTGCAGCAAGGAACTGCGCCCAAGGCTGAGCGGGACGTAAGAGCCAGGTGGATTGGCATTTTGATTTAGTGTATTTCTGCTGGAGAAGAACCCCTGTGGGGGCAATCCATGTGTGTGTGAACTTTCATTTTTGTTACTTTCAATAAAAGTGGGTTACCACAACCCTTAAACTGAAGTTCTCGTTGGCTGTGAACTCATTGAAAACTCATCTACCACTGAGCTAGACATCCCCCATATTACACAGCCCATAAACTGACATCAGAGATCAATGTGGGTCGTTATCTGTGGATTCTCTGAGCCGTAGGAGGGATTTCCCTGTGTTCATGTATCCGGCGATCGTTTTATAATGAGACTATTCATAGATATAAATACTGTGCAGGTGAACAATCGTTGTTTGTCATCAAAGAGTTTTATATTTAGCTGCCTCTGTGTCTCATCAATCGTTATCCTTACATTGTGTGTAATGGACGGGACTGATAATCACCTGTAGTGTCACCCAATCAGAGGGCAACAATCAATCGACTTATTCACAATATTATTACCTTTTGTACCACCTCCCCCTCCCTTTAGAATGTAAGCTCTACGAGTCGGGCCCTCCTATCCCTTCTGTATTGAACTGTAATTGTGCTGCCCCCCCTCTACATTGTAAAGTGCTGTGTAAACTGTTGGCGCTCTATAAATCTTGTATAATAATAATAGTTCACATACAGGCAGTCCCCGGGTTACAAACAAGATCCGGTCTGTAGGTTTGTTCTTAAAGCGGAGTTCCACCCAAAAATGGAACTTCCGCTTTAAGGGAAGGTGACCCCTTGACATGCCACATTTGGCGTGTCATTTTTTTTGTGGGGGGGGGGGAGTGGATATCCTCTTTTTGGAGGGTTTCAGCTCCCACTTCCTCCTGGGGTGCCGGAAGTCAGATCTCCTCTCCCCCCCCCCTCCTTCTCAGCAATCATCTGGGACACGTCACAGGTCCCAGATGATTGCCCGGCCAGTCACGGCACACAGCGCAGCGCGTTCACAGCCGGGCACCCACAGTGACAATGCTGGCGCAGCAGAGAGGTGGGGGAGACGAGCGGGGCTTCGATCCCCCACATTGCTGGACCCTGGAACAAATAAGTGTGCGATTATTAAAAGTCAGCAGCTGCAGTATTTATATCTGCTGACTTTTAATTTTTTTTTTTTTTTTTTTTGGAACTCCGCTTTTAAGTTGAATCTGTTTGTAAGTCCGAACAGGGACATTTTTTAAGTGTAGCTCCAGCCCAAAAATCTATTTTAAGCTTTTTGGAAAACATAGGGAAGGGTTATCACCCCTGTGACATTTGTTTTGCTGTCTGTGCTCCTCTTCAGAAGATTTCACCTCACTTTCTGTCCCAATGACAAATGTTTTTTGACAATTTTGGGGTTTTTTTGTGAAACAAGGATTGGTGATAAAGCATCAGTGGAAAGGAGAAAAGTTTTTCCCATATTAACTCTTACAGGAGAGAATTTCCCTTCCTAGGGGTAGATTTCATCTCACTTCCTGTTGTCTCCTTCTGTTTGTAAGTCGGATGTTTGTAACTAGGGGACCGCCTGTATCTATATAAAGTGCAAAAATCATATATAAATATCAGTCCCAAAGTCCAATATAATATCACAATAAAAATAAAGTGTTTATATGTGTGTGTGTATATATATATACCCTGTTTTCCCAAAAATAAGACCTAGCGTGATTGTCGGTGATGGCTGCAATATAAGCCCTACCCCCCAAATAAGCCCTAGTTAAAGTCCTTGTAGGTCTTATTTTCAGGGTAAGGCTTATTTGGGGGTAGGGCTTATATTGCAGCCATCACTGACAATCACGCTAGGTCTTATTTTTGGGGAAACAGGGTATATATATATATATTTATATATATATATTGTGTGTGTGTGTGTATATGTGTGTGTGTATATGTATATATATATATATATATATATATAAAGGGCACAAAGTGCTGATAAAGTGTACTTTAATATAAGTATATACTTTATATTTATTTATATTATTGTATTTTTATTGTGATATTATACTGCAGTTTAGGATTGATGTATTTATGTTGATTTGTGTACTTTTTATATATATGTGATTATTGTTGCACTCTGTGTGGTGATTATCTCTTTTTGGTTCTGTAGGGTTTTTGTAGATCAATATTTCTGCTCCCCCCCATCACAGCACAGAACTTACATTTAACATTTGATTGGATGGGACTTTGTTTTTCATGAATTTGAATTTTTACCTCCACCTGGAATGTCGCTCTAATGGCACAACCTCTGCTTTGCTGCAGCATTACGTTTCATAAAGAATTGTCTTTTTTAATATCCTTTGTTGAATCTCCTCTGGCTTTTTTCAACCACTTCCTGTCTACACGCTCCATCATCAGGGGCACGTCATTGCTCTGGACCTCTGGAGAGGTGGGTGGACCACACCTGTGCACCTGGCTGTAGTTGCCATCAGGGGTGCCTGTGACAAGGTGACAACGCAGGAAATCAGTTGTGGTGAAAGTTATCTGCCTATGACAGGAAGTGCCTGGACAAGGAGCTTCATGGCAGGATCACCAGGTATTATTTGAACCCCTTTCCACCCAGCCCTGGTGCCCCTTTAATAGGATCTGTACACCCAGGAGACACAAAGGATTGGCAATTTGTGACCACTGTGATTGGCTGTGACAGCAGTCACATGATAGGGAGCCGGTCCCGCCAAGTCCTCATCATTAGTAGGAGAACTGTCTTTGACAGATGGGATGTTGTGCTAGGAGCGCTGACTGCGCATTCTCAGAACAGAGAGCTCTGCCACCCATTGGACATATATGTGGGGTGTGGCCGATAAAGCCCGCCCTCTTTGCCATAAACTAGTAAAACTTCAGGTGCCGCTACAGGTTCCCATCTTTTGATCCCGCTGACACAAAAAGAGAAGTGTGCCGGTGTCTTGCCGAGAATGTTCCCTCGGTGGATAAGTTCCCCCCCTGTACTGCGCAGGCGCAGCGCCTGCGCAGTACATACTACTCTCAGCCGCCGGAGATAGCCGAAGCTCAAATGCTTCAATCAGCTGTACACGGCGCCTGCGCTCTGGGTCCAGGTTCCTTCCCCACCATCCAAGTGGACCTAGAGGGGGAATCTAAAAGTGCCGAGCGCAGCGAGGCCGAGCCCGAAGCGTGGCGAGCGAAGCGTGGCGAGCGAAGCGAGGGGCCCTCTTACAGGCGCCGTATACAGCTGATTTTCAGCTGTTCTGCTTCGGCTATTTCCGCCGATACCTACTGCGCATGCGCAGTAGAGGGGGGAACTTATACGCCGAGCGGAACTTTCTCGGCAGAACACCGGCATGGAAAGAGCCCATCCAGACTTGATGTATGCACTCAAAGGAAAGAAGAAACCACCTCAACAAGACCCGAGTGTACCGTTCACGAAAGCGGGTTCAGCTCAGCTTGGTCCAGGCCACGCCTCCAACGCGCTTTTTCTGTGACTAAACCCTGAAGTGCGCCGGGTACGTGGCATCGATCAAGCCGAGCTGAAGCCGCTTTCCTTCATGGTACACTCGGGTCTGGTTGGTATGCAGTGATTGGGGGTTTCTTCTGTCCTTTACTCCACCCCCTTTGCTGCCATGCATTACGTGATTGGCAAGAGGCCAACGAAAGCTGCAAACTTAGACTGAAAACAATTAAAGTGGTTCTAAAGGCTCAAGGTTTTTTACCTTCATTTGTTGTATGCATGAAGGTAAAAGACCTGACCTGTGCAGCAGCCCCGCCCCCCCCCCCCCCAGCCACCCCTAATACTTACCTGAGCCCCACCTTGATCCAGCAATGTGCACGAGAGCCTCTGCTCTCCAGGGACTCCCCCTCCTCATTGGCTGAGACAGCAGTCAATCACAGTCACGGCTCTGTGTGTGTGAATAAACACGCAGAGCCGCGGCTCAGGAACGAGCCTGCATCACAAGCTGCTTGCTCTGGGCACATTTGGCAGGAGGGAGGGGCCAGGAACATTGGCGGGAACCCGAGAAGAGGAAGATCTGGGCTGTTCTGTGCAAAACCATTACAGAGCCGGTATGCATGATGTTAAAGTGGTAAGAAACATATTATACTTTCCTGCTCTATGTAATTGTTTTGCACAGAGCGGCTCTCATCCTCTTCTTCTGGAGACCCCTCCTCTTCATCAGGTGACCCCACGGAAATCGGCTTTCCCTGGGGGGGTGGCACCTGTGCGGGCGCGCTTCCAAGTCCTGCTGCTGCGTCCATTGACAAAGACAGCGGGACTTTACCCCCCCCCCCCCCCGACAACACAGAATTTGATTGACAGCAGTGGGAGCTGTTATCAATCTGTCCAATCAGGAGAGAGACAGCAGTGGGAGCCAGTGCGCACATCATTGGTTCGGATTGGGCTCAGATAAGAAAAAGGGGGGGGGGGGGGCTGCAGCACAGGATGTTTTTCACCTTAATACTTAGAAAACCCTTCACAAGGCTTTACAACCACTTAAAAAAAAAAAACAGGTAACAGAAAAAAATAAAATAAAGTCTTTAATATCACTTTACTTTACCTCATTAAAGTTTTTATATGAGATACTCGAGATTGGGTATAAACATACACTATACAATTTATGGACATATACAGGGACGCATGGTAACCATGGTCTACATAACCACCAAATAAGTCACATGGCACATCCAAGGTCCAGAATTTCCAATAGAGTTTTTCTTGCTTTTTCAAAACCTTCCATCTCAGCTTGAATTCTACCCCTGTGGAAGCAACAATCTGCACCGACAGTGACCTAAGGGATCGTAAGAGTGAAGGACATCGAACAAATGGAAGATCTGACCTCCGATTTACGGGACAAGTCAGAGGAACGGAGGTCCAGATGGTTCTATTGGAGGCGAATTCCTCCAAAATACCTGATTAGGACTCATTTTCTGTGATCTCCACTGCTTGATTGATGCTGTAGACCCGACCTCCCCCACCCTCCACTAACCCCCCTTTTCCAACCGACCTCCCTAACTTTCCTCCAACACCCCCCCCCCCCCCAGGGCCGTCTTTAAGGCAGGGCAAAAGGGGCAGATGCCCTGGGCCCTGTCATTGATGTGGGGCCTAAAGCAGCTGCCTCATACTTGCCAACTATCCCAGTTTAAATTCCCTTGTCCCTTGAAGTTTTAGTCCTGTGCTGTGTCCCGATATCTCAGTGTGAAGTGCTGTACAGATGACTCACCTGCAGACCCTATGTTTACATGTAAATAATTGGCATCCATAAGTAAATAACTGCGGCTGGCGGCGTTGATATGTAAATAAAAGTGACATTCATATGTATATCAAGCCCCCCTGCAGTGAGGAGATGATGTGCTGTGACCTCTAGCAACCAATTAACAAGCAGAAATAGTTTGCTGCAACCTCTAGCAACTAATCAGTGAGCTGTAATGTGTGCTGTAACCTCTAGCAACCAGTCAGTAAGCAGTAATAATATGCTGTAACCGCTGGCAACCAATCGCAATTGCTGCCTGGTCTGATACAGTAAACTGATTTTAAGTCTAGCTGCTATTTATTGTATGTCTCAGAGCAGGTGGGAGCGAAATTGCATGGGGGGGGGGAGGGGGGCAAGAAAATGTTTGCCCAGGGTCCAGTCAATATTAAAGACAGCCCTGCCCATCCCCCCCCCTTTTTTTTTCTTTTCCTTCTCTCTCTCCTTCTTCATCTGCTTCTTCTCTATTTCCTTTCATAAAAATAATAAAAATTTGGTGTGCAGAGACACGTGTTATCTAGTCTTATACCTCCTTCTACGACGTGGTGGATATTTCTGGATTTATGAGGACATTCTCCCCCAAACAAGCCTGAATGACGGGTTCTCTGCCTCGATCTACAATTGTTTGGTTTTTTCTTTTTGTACTCTCTGCTTTCCTCGGTCTTTTGTAATATAACACAAAGTTTTGGTTGTGATTTTTATGCTTGACATTCATTTTATGATATAAGAAGTTGTCTTTTCATTGTGTCTCTGCGACTCCTATAAATAGAAAAATTGGAGAGAGAAAAAAAAAAACCTTTCATCATAACGATACATTGTATGAGGGAGCCCAACACCTACACCTTGCCTGTCTGTTAAGTGCAGTTTTCAACTTAACTGCTTCTAGTTTATATTGCTTTGCCAAATTTAGCTCTATTAAAGAAATAAGACACAGAATCAGAAAGTTTCTGTATATCAGCTCTGAGCCTTAAAGGTCCCGTACTATCAACTGAACCTGTCGGCTCTTTATTGGGGCTTTTTATAAGGCTGGTTACACAAGCATCAGTTTGAGCAAATTTCCATATAAGGTAACAAGCAGTATAATTTCAACATACATGACGCTAGACTTACACATCTGGAAAAACTTAAGCTACGTCTTACAACTGACACGCACACATTATGTAGAAAAATGAAAAACAACTTAAGTAGAACTCCAACCTATTATTTCCAACCTTATCAATTTCCCCCTTTGACATCATCCCCTCCACGATTCTGGGTCCTTGCAAACAAGTGAATAGCCGATACTTCAAAGAGTACTATCCCTGACCGCGGGTTGTCAGAGGAGGATAAGTCTTCTTTATTTACCCTCATCCCTCAAATCCATACCAGCATCTTATAAGCAAAGAGAATAGAAAAGGGGTGATGTCAAGTTACCCTTTTTGTCATTGGAGTTCCTAATACCTTTCTCTTTCCATTCTATCTGTTCATACCTTAATCTTCCTATATAAGCAACAGTTTATCACGGTAAGCAGTACAAAAACTAAAATTAGAATAAGTATCGGATTGAGCATCCAATTAAAAATTGCCATAGCAGTGGGTGACCATCCAGCAAATACATCATACCAATGATGTGTTGTTTTATCTCTTATTTGTGAGGATAAATGTATTAATTTCCCTTTATCTATAACCGCAGATATTAGATTATTTTGAAGGGTATGTTCTTGTGTCTCTATGTGTTTTCTAAGTATTTCGGACTCATTTAAGATTTGCTGTAAGAGCTCTAATGATATTATAAGATTATCTACCGTCCATTCTAGATTAAATATTCCATGTGCATCTGGTTCAAAAAGGAAAGTGTCATTTTGCCATTTAAGCATTTTAACATTCTTTACGCATCCTGAAAAAAGGGGCCGTTTTATTTAAACTTTCCATAGTTTCCTGATCATTTGTGACTAAACAAATATGTTGTGTTCCTATCTCCATAAATCTGTTTCCTACACCTACTGGTAATCTCTGAAACTTACATATGTTAGATTGATATTTCAATAAGCAAAGTTCATAGACTGGAGAACTTCTTCCACAGACTATTCCCTTATTAGTTTTAGCACATAGACTTAGATCATGAGTCATGTTTTGTGTATCTACATAGTGTCCATAAATCTCAGGATACCAAAATTCAGGTAGATCCTTTCCTATCAGGAGTGGCATCCCTATTAACTTACACATTACCTGAACCTCCTCCACTTTGTATACATCAAACCTTCCAGCACACCATCTTTCCTCACATTCAACTTCTTTTCCTGGTACTTCAAACCATGTACTTTCTAAATTTAAACCCTTGAAATAGTTCATCCAAGTGCGATAATTCCCTAATCGTAGCTCATCTCGAGCTCTATTAATTTGAATGTGATAAGATAGTGTAGAAAAAGCACATTGAGTAATGTTTATAAACTCCTGATTTTCTTTCCACAACTCCAGACTGGCTAGTGCTGTGTGATTAACCATAATATTGAGATATTTAGTTAATTGTACCTGGCTAATTTGTGTTTCGAATGTTGTAGGTAACCATTTGCTTGTAATTATTAAACTATCAGCTATGTGACTTCCTGCACGGTTCCACTTATTTTGTATCATTTCCATCTGTATCCCATTCATTATTCCCATTCCAGTTCCTGCAGCTCCCAGAACTGTATCATACCATTCTCGGCAATACCTACATTCTGGTAGCTGGGGAAAAGTTACATTAAATTTGATTTTTGTTTTCTGTTGTGATACCGAAACATTTATGCAAGATCTAGGAATAGGAGTTAATACAGAGGATTCGAAGATGGTGGGTAGAGCGTCTTCTATTTTTATATTGAAACCATAATGTTGCCATTGTATATATCCTCCTGTTGTGTTTTCCCATTTCCTTACTAGTACAAAATACCATTCGTAGTAATGATATTGTGTTATACTCTTATCCTGATTTACCCATCTAAGATCAGTACTATTTTCATGAACTGTTACATTGATACCCGGAGTCCATGTATAAACAAACATTTGAAAACATTCAAGCATTATTATCATAGAAGAATCTTCATTCTGTTTCTCTCGGTTCAAGACTCTTTTTGCAGTGTGATGCGTGGATCCAGGCTGCTTTTCCTTCCAATTTCACTGAAGTGGCTGTAGTCAAAAGCACTTGATAAGGACCTTCAAATCTAGGTTCCAATGTCTTTCTGGTGTGTTTCTTAACATATACATAATCTCCTGGTAGCAGTGTATGTGTACCTGCTATTGAGTTAGGGTCTGGAAGAGAAGAATACACACTTTTGTGGATCTTAGTTAGACGTTGTAATTGTATCACATATGCAGTCAAACTATCACATTGCAATTGCATACTCTGTGGAAAGTATAGACCTAATCTAGGTGCATTCCCAAAAAGTATTTCATATGGGGATAATCCTGTTTTCCCTGTTGGAGTGTATCTTATAGAGAACAAAGCCAAAGGCAGGCATTCTGGCCATGGCTTGTTTAACTCTTGCATGGCTTTTTGTATTTTCAACTTTATTATCCCATTTACTCTTTCCACTGATCCTGAACTCTGTGGATGATAAGGGTTTGGAAACTTTGTTGAACCCCTAACATGGTCATCACATTCTGCATGATTTCTCCTGTAAAGTGTATCCCCCTATCTGATTCTATTGTTTCAGGAAGACCAAACCTAGGTATTAACTCAGTAATCAGTTTCTTGGCTGTGACTTTTGCTGTAGCTGATTTTACTGGATAACTTTCGGGCCAACCTGAAAATAAATCGATACACACGAGGACAAATTCAAAGGGGCCGCTCTTAGGCATTTGTATGTAGTCAATTTGCAGTCTCTGGAAGGGGTATTGGGCCCGAACCTGGTGTTTCCGTGGGGTTTTTACTCTCTGTCCTGGGTTATTCAGGAGACAGATTTGGCAGGCTGCACAGTAGTTTCTTGCAGTACTACTGAATCCAGGGGCGAGCCATCCTTGGTTCACAATCCTATACATGGAATTGGAACTGACGTGTGTGGGTAGGTGAACTGCCGCTGCCATTGCTGGGTACAGAGAGGCAGGCAGGCATACTTTGCCCCCTTCCCTCCATACACTGTCAAGGTCTGGTGCTGCTCCCATCCTGACCCACTTATCTTTCTCGCTCTCCCCTGCTTGCTCCTGTAATTTACTCAGCTGCTGCCATGTTGGTTCTGGGATACTCACCTCTACCGCTGCTAAGGTCTCAGGGCTTCCTTCCCCTAGAGCTGCCTGTTTTGCAGTCAAATCTGCAAATGCATTTCCTTTTGCCTCAATTGTTTTTGCGCTCGTGTGTGCCGCTATCTTCATAATGGACACTCGTTTAACCTTTTTGAAGATTGTTCAGAACTCTCTTAATCCCTTCTCCATGTTTTACAGGTGTACTTGCTGCTGTCAGATAACCTCTAGCCTTCCATATATGGCCATAATCGTGCGCTACGCCATAAACGTAGGCAGAGTCAGTGTAAATATTCCCTTCTCGTCCTTTTAAGTATTCTAGGGCTTGTTCTAAAGCTTTTAATTCTGCTTCTTGTGCTGACATGTGGGCTGTTAAGAGCTGTGTTTCAATCACCTGTGTCAGTCACTACAGCATACCCTGTGTGATATTTACCCTTGTCATCAGCAAACCTACTACCATCTATGTACAAAGTGTGCTCAGCATTTAAGATTGGTGTATCTGTAACATGTACCTTTAAGAAAAAAAAATGTACTCTGTCTTAATTATCACCAGATGTTCCTTCTAACTAGAATGATGCTATTGTAGGGATGTTTAACCCTTTCAACTCTGAAAATACACTATATATGAATGTAAAAAATGATGTGTAAAAAAATATCTCATCTTGATATAATAAACATGTCCTGTCACATAAAAATTATATATAAAAACTGCAACATATCTGATGGATAAATTATTTCATCAGTAGTCAAAAAAACTAAAAAGTCCATTGTTTTTAGAATGTCCTCTCTTATCAGAGGTTCTCGAGAATTTTTTTTTTTTCTTCCTCTTCTTCTTCCTTATTAGCACTATTATTCCCCCTTGCCAAATCTGGTGACTGAAGAGGCAAAAAGGTAGCCAAATTTAAAGTTGTACAGCGCTGAAAAGTAACATTTGGAGGTAATAGTAAAGTACACTGTAACCTTAGTTGCCTAGCCATTGAAATGTGTTTGGGCTGTACCTGAGACAAGATTGCATGTATCTCATGTGTGGTGTGCACTACAACTGGATTGTCTAGAACAATTTCTGATGACTTATCTAGGATTATCGACACCGCTGCTACCGCCTGTACACAAGACGGTGAACCTCTGGACACTGGATCTAATGCTGCTGAAAAGTAAGCAATAGGTCTTTGTTTTACATGTGCCTGTGTCAAAACACCTGTGGCGTGTCCAGTGATTTCAGCAATGTACAAATAAAATATCTTGGTGTAATCTGGAATATCGATAGCCAGGGCAGAAATCAACAACTTTTTCAAAGTGACAAACGACTCATAAGCTACTTCTGTAAGCATATACGGTACAATTTTCAAACAATCGTATAATGGCTGCATCAAAGCGCTAGCATGTGGTATCCATTGTCTACAATATGACACAATACCTAAAAACATATGCAATTGTTTGAAATTCCGTGGGGGTAACATTCCCTTTATCACTTGAACCCTCTCCTCAGTGAGATGTCTCGTACCCTGTGATATACAATGTCCCAAAAAGATAACTTTTTCTGACACACTTGCAACTTTTCTTATTAACCTTGCAACCTTTTTCTGCCAAAAATCGCAACAAATTAAGGGTGGTATGCAGGCTTTCAGTCTTTCACTTATCTGTGGAATTAATCCTTCCATAAACTGTCTATTGAAGGCTCAGATCGTGACTGGCAGCTCTAAATCCATTCTCTCATCTGCCATCATACTTTCCATAGATAAGTAAAATTCTGATACAGTCTGTCCTGGCATTTGTTTCATGAGTGATATTGACCCTCTCTCCTGTTGTTTTGCCTGAGAGAAAGCTTCTAATCTAGCAATAAAAGGAGCCCTTGAGTCTATGTGTCTGACCTCCTGTCTCTAAATTGCCATCCCCCCTCAGCTCGGTCTGCAGGTCGGTCATAAACTAGTTAAACAGGGTCAGAGTCATTTTATGTCTGCATAAATCCTCCCCATCCTGCCAGGTTGCTTCATGTGTATTCATTAACTGTGTCACAAAAAAAAAATCTACAGAAAGCAGCTGGCTTTGCTATACAAAACCCATCCTCTACCCTCAATTTCAGGATATATCTTGTGTAGTTTACGTACTATGTCAGTATATGGGGGTGGGATGGCTGAACTAAGATTATTTAAAATTTCAACATTTTTTTTTTTTTTTTTATTCTTCTGTCTTTCATATCCCAACCATCACAATCTGAATTATATTTCCACCCCTCTTCTTTTGCTCTATTTGAGACCTTAATTAAGCATTGAACCTGACGCATCCATTGCTTCTCTAACACCTCTCCTTGTCTGTCCCTTTTTATTTCACTCCATACATCCAGGTCTAAACCCGCTGCTCCTTTCACCTTAAATTTACGAAGGACATCCTTTAAGTCCTACGCTTCATCTTTCCCATAGATGTTCTTAATTATCTGTGGCACCGTATAATGCACCACAATTCCCTGACGGGGTTTCGTGTTCTGCTGGCCCATTCTGACAGTCCGTGCCTAGGTAGCGTGTGGGACACTTAGTGTACAGTACTAAATACTAAAAAAGCTACACTAGTTCCTCGTTGCCTTCCTCCTAGGGTGCCAGAATACTAAAAACCTCTCCAGGATGAGATTTCTGAAATCGAATTACTTTATATGCTAGCCAACTCACAAATATTATGACCAGAATGGCAGCTACACATATACAAGCATTCCTTTAAGTGACCAGGTATCCGACTAGATCTCCGGGCTTATGGAGACCTCATTCCCCCTATATCTGGGATCCCTCTCATACACTCTTATCCCTGCTTTATGGAGCAGACAGGGCTTATACTTTCAACCCGTCTATGGTTTATGAATTAAATTGAATATCAAACTTAAGCGGCAGACCCCCAAAGTCCTCTTGCGAGGTTAAGGACGCATTCTACTGCTCATTGGGATGATATTCTTTCAATTCATACCAACCTAGGCAAGGCTCATTCACTTTCTCAACAAGACAGACAGAAAACAAAACAACAATTAATTCCAGCAATATAAACCACAATATGCAGTAATTCTAGACTCACCACTACAGAGGCTGGTGTTTTAAAACCAGGAGAACCGTAACTGACAGAACGGATAGGCACAAATCAGGGGAGCACAGAATATAAGAAAAATAAAGCTTTTTCTTACCTGCGCAGGTTTTCAATCTGTGGTTCCCGGAATGCCTGACCTTTTGTTCCGTCAGTCCAATTCATCCACCTCTTGAAGTGTCATCGGTGTGTCCCTGTTCGGGCGCCAGAAATGTTAAGTGCAGTTTTCAACTTAACTGCTTCTAGTTTATATTGCTTTGCCAAATTTAGCTCTATTAAAGAAGTAAGACACAGAATCAGAAAGTTTCTGTATATCAGCTCTGAGCCTTAAAGGTCCCGTACTATCAACTGAACCTGTCGGCTCTTTATTGGGGCTTTTTATAAGGCTGGTTACACAAGCATCAGTTTGAGCAAATTTCCATATAAGGTAACAAGCAGTATAATTTCAACATACATGACGCTAGACTTACACATCTGGAAAAACTTAAGCTACGTCTTACAACTGACACGCACACATTATGTAGAAAAATGAAAAACAACTTAAGTAGAACTCCAACCTATTATTTCCAACCTTATCACTGTCCATTGTGCCGAGGGGGGGGGCATTCCATCGTTTTTTCACTGTGATAATTTAGATGTTCCCGGCTGCATTCTATTATTCAGCTAAGATATGGACATCATTAAGGTCTTTCAATTATTCTCCAATAGGAAAGGACACCTCCTGGATTCAGATGGTTTTATTAAAGCTCCTTCAGTGAAAGCTCTGAGTAATACTCAGCGATGGTTTGTACAGGCAGATCGTTTCCTGTGATGAGGTGTCTGCTCCGGATTAGTGACACACTTAGCAGCCCTGATGGATTATTTCTGCAATTAGAGTGGAAAGCTGGATCTTCAGATGGCCCGGCATGTGTATATGTAATATATACTAATCACATAAAAGAAGAGCGGCTTACAGCCCAATGAATTTACACTTCCTTCAACCAGCCAGTCATACGAAGAGAACGGGCCCAGACCACTAATCTGGCTGTTGTGGCTTTTACCAGAAGGAGGGCTGTCTGAGAATATTTCTGCTGCTAATCTGCAGTCAGACCTGTTTAATAGCTTAACCCAGGGTTGCTGATAAGGGGGTACCATCGGTCCTCCTGTACGGGGCCCAGGCAGCAGGAGGAATCGAATCCTGGAAAGAAAGGGGTGACTGGTACAGCAGGGGGAAAATTACAGGAACTGATCCCCTGTATGCCTCTCCCTGCAGCAGCTGAAAGCTGGCTTCTCCTCCTCTCCCTCCTGCTGGCTTTCAGCTGTTGCAGGGAGAGGCATACTGGGGATCGGTTCCTATAATTGCCCCCCCTCCGCACTGATCACCCCCTCCTGTCCACGATCAGTTGTGTCGGCAATTCTCCTTTACTTGCTTCAGGCTGCCATCCTGCACACACCATACAATCCATACTAGGAGGTGAATTTATTAGAGCCAGGAGGCATTGTTCCACTTCTGAGAGCTTTACCCGGGAGTGCCAGCTGATTGTTAGTAGATTTAGGGAATGTGGGTATAAAAACTGGTATATTGACAGGGGCAGACAGATAGCCTAGACCAGTGGTCTCCAAACTGCATCCCAGGGGCAGGATGTGGCCCATTGCTTGATTTTATCTGGCCCTTGGGGCATTATTTCCCCCACTGTCAGCAACAGTGGGGCATAGTTCCTGCCTCTGACACTGACGATGGGGCACTAGCCCATTGACACCAACAATGGAACACTATGCTTCCCATTGATACCAATGATGGGGCACTTTTTCTTCCACTGATACCAATGATGGGGCACTATTCCTTCCACTGACACCAATGATGGGGCACTATTCCTCCCACTGACACCAATGATGGGGCACTATTCCTCCCACTGACACCAATGATGGGGCACTATTTCTCACACTGACACCAATGATGGGGCACTATTCCTCCCACTGACACCAATGATGGGGCACTATTCCTCCTATTGACACCAATGATGGGGTACTATTTCTCCCACTGACACCAATGATGGGGAACTATTTTTCCCACTGACACCAATGATGGGGCACTATTCCTCCTATTGACACCAATGATGGGACACTATTCCTCCCACTGACACCAATGATGGGACACTATTTCCCCCACTGACACCAATGATGGGACACTATTTCCCCCACTGACACTAATGATGGGGCACTGGGGAGCTGGGAGCGGGGCTATGCAATGGAGCATGAGGGGACAAGTGCCTTGATTTTCTCCCTGGATCTGCAATCTAGCCTATATATTTTCCAACATTTCTCGTAATGAGATTCCTCTTGAGGTTGTCAAGAGTGAACACAGTAGTCATATCCATTCCTCCATTTTGACAATTAGGGCCTTGAGTTTTTGTGGCCATTCATCTCATGAGACAGGAGCCAATTCCCCTTGGCACATATGCAGGCCGTGGCTGCAAACAGGACAACTAATAGGGGAAGCTTGAGAACCTGACCTGCTCCAGGATGATCTCTACCTTGTGGAGTGTGAGAAGGCACTTTACTAAGAACATCGATGCCAAAATCTGGAACAAGTTTACGTCATTTCTCAGTAGGGTGAGATATTGATACTACTGCACCTCCAGTGACCGCTGCTCTGGACTTCTGGTAGACCAGATTAGACATGAGCCTTAGCCCATATTCCTTGAAATTTCTCGTGTCGACTAGGTTGGCAATAACAATGCTTAAATGTGCCGGAAATCTTTTCGTTTGCACAAATTTTGAAGACAGTCGGGAGGTTTCGACAACCACCACGAAAGGGGATCTTTCCAAGTGGATTCTATCAGTGTTGCTGGATTTCATATCAGTTCGACCATTTGCTCCAACAGAACAGTGTTCAGTTTGTGACATTACCTACTAGGCAGTATCTATCGCAAGATCTTCAAGCAGAAGGATGTCTGAGATTCAAGCTCGGAGAACTTCAGAAAAAGGTATTGTTTTCTTCCCAGGAGTAGACTTGTGTCCGGTAGATCATCTTGTATCAAGGTTAGCGACAGCCCTCCATCTAACGGTCAGCTGGGCATTGCCTAACTTCCCAGAGGACCACCCAGAAGGGTCACACAAAATGGACGTGTCCAGAACCTGAAAGAAGTTCCTATCCACATTTGCCCTTTTCAGATCATGTAATAAGCCTTTTATCTTTCCAACTGGAATTCATCATGGAAAAGAGGCTACCTCCTGGACTCTAGTAGGATTGGTCGTGCATATAGGGAGAGGGGCTGTGGACCTCCTTCAGCAGTGGATACATACTCTCCCAGAGTGGTTTCGGTCTCATGGGCTGCCCACTGGAAGACGTCCATAGAATCCATCTGCAGGGAAGTATCATGGTCACCCCAGGATACCTTTTCAAGTGGTATGGAGTAGATCAGGGTGTCTTGTCATTGGTGGACTGCGGAGGAAGGACTGTTCCGTCTTCTGTCCTGTTCTAATTAAAAATGTATTCAACAAGTAGAACCCACCCTGTCAGCTAATTACTTATCACTAGTATGCTGCCATGTTGGCGTCAGGAAAACGGAAAATTGTATCAAATACTTACCGTAATTTTCCTTTCCTGACGCCAATCCATGGCAGCATACAGACCCACCCTTGTACGTTTCGGTATGTGGCTAACTACAAAGAATGGGGTGGGGCCTAACTAGGCCTTTAATTTTATGCTATTCAGTGGTCCTGAGGGAGTGGAAGAGAGGTGGAGCCTATCACTAGTATGCTGCCATGGATTGGCGCCAGGAGTGGAAGATGTTTCTTGACCTCAAAGCTCCTCATACACGTTTTATTCAGAATGGTGAAAATGTTGTGGTGCTTTACAAACTACATAGATGACATCAGTCCGGGGCCCTCACAATTGAATGTCCTTATCACAGTCATGTATTACCGTCACTAGAAATGGCTTTGTACTCCCCGTTCATTGGGACTGTTGGGTGGGATTTACTCAACAAAGATGAAATATTTATTCCGTCAGTATAGCAATTGAAGGCTTTCATGAGATGGAATCATTTAGCATTATGTTCCATTATTGGTCTTTGAAAGCGTTCATTGAGCTAAGCGTCATCTCAGTAATTATTCTGTGAGGTTTTATTTACAGTCGTCTCCCATGTCCTTCTGTGACCGATGTCTTCTGTGCCGGGAGGGGATTTAGGCCTATGCATTTTTTTTAAGTGCGTTTTCAGATTTACAGAAACACACTACAGTCCCTGTAACACGGTCTCCTATGGATGGAGTTCACATCTGTGCGTTTTATGGAAAGGGTCAGGGAGCAGCAGGTTGTATTTTCGGTTCCATAGACTTCAATGGATCAAAAATGTGTATGTTAAAAACGCAAAATGTACCTGGAATATGCAAACTGGAACCTGCATAGGTGTGAACCAGACCTTACTTTATCTATATTCATTAGAAAACAAACAGACAAGGCCAGGAAGATGATGATCATCTCCTCATCCACAGCCATAACTGTGAACTTATTACATAATAGTCCATTGCTTGCAGAAGTGCTTTCACCTCAGCTCGGTTGACCTACACTGGATGGAGGGAGATCAACAAATGAGTCCCAGAGTTTGGATGGTGCTTGCAAATAAGGCCTCCTAGATCCTAGAGGGGGATCTAGGCCTTCATCCATTAAGCCTCTATATCACGTGTGTCAAACACAAGGCCCACCAGGCCATTTCATGTGGCCCTCGCACCTCTCCCACAGCTGCGGAACCCCTTCGTCTCTACCCCCACCTTGTCTTCCCAGTTGGCAGCAGAGAGGAGGACAGAACTCCTCCTACAGAACTCGCACCTCTCTGTGCATCCGCAGCGCCCGCTCGTCTCTACCTCCCCTGGTCTCAGCAGACTCTGGCAGCTGACTCCAGCCCTCTGGTCCTCCTCCAGACCCTGCACTTTTTGCTTTTCAGCTCCGCCCTCAGCTTCTTCCAGGCAGCAGCACAAGGTAAGGGCGGTGCACTATGATGTAAGGGAGGGTGGGGGACTGTTGGCTTCTGATGGTGGGGGGACCTCTTGACGTCTGATGTTGGGGGGGGGGGATGCTCTGAACATCTGCTTATAATTATGAGAATAATACAATTCTATGCTAATTGAACAGGAGGGTCGCACACCACTGGTATCAAACATTATTAATAAAAACCAGTAATAACTGAAAGCATAGACAATTATTTACTATGATAAAGAGTAGATACATTTATATAGTCTTAAAAATACAACCGGCCCTTTGAGGGCAACCATAATGCTGATGTGGCCCGCGATGAACGTGAGTTTGACACCCCTGCTCTATATGGTGGAAGCTTCTAAAAAGGTTCTCCATAGCAGTTAGTCAAGCCCTTACTTCCATTGTACCATACTGAATTGCATACTGGAGGATTTCCTTGGCTGCAACCGTTTTTTCCTGTAAGCAGATGCCACCATGATGTCTGAGTTCTTGTAGTTATCTAGGCTTCAGGTTACTTAAAGAACAGGAGGCTCCTCTACACGTAAGCAGTGGGTGTCACACGATGACATCATCACTTTACTCTAATCATAGAGTCCTTGCATCCAAGAATCCTTCATAAGAATTGTCTTGTTTTGGACTGAACCAGAACCGTCCGGTACTTTTGTTTCTGTCCCCCTGGCCAAACCAACCTTCAATGAAATGTGTGCACACTTGAAGTAAATTACTGAGACAGTTCAGTAGATTGATACTTCTCCTTTATTACTTCCTGGACTCCGGCTAATATACCGTGAGCCGGATATTTTGTTATCAAATATCAAATAAGACAAGCGCATGCCGACCGCAAGATATACATATTCATTATTGTGACAAAGTATAAGCTTTCAGCTGGGTTATATCTATATAAGGGAATAGCAAACTATCATTGCTAAATAGGGTGTCTTGTTTCCAGTTCTTTGAAAACAGGCGCAATCTTCTTTAACTTGTTCTTAACTCTTGCGGTTCTGTTCCACATGAAGGGGGAGGGTAAGCTGGCAGACATCTAATTGAATATGGTTAAGGCTGATAGCAGAGGCTGAAGTGAGCACTTATATCTATAGGGTTATATTGGAAATAGGCATTTCACCATAACACTCATAGGCACATCCATTACAGTTCCCCCCTTGAAATGCTTATTTCACAAAACTGTCCCTCACACTGAAAGTCCTACACCCAGCCCATCCCCCTCTGCAACTCTTTTAAGCCGTATGTAGAGAAAGAGCAGCGACTAGTTCACTACCCCCCTCGATACAGCTGGAGGAGTGCGGCCAAATGCTATCTGTCCCTATAGCCCTACGGTGTTGCATCCCGGGGGAGGGTGACTGTAACGGAGTGTAACACATAATTGTCATCATAATTTTCATCAAGGCCTCCAAGAATCCTTAATACGAATTGTCTTGTTTTGGACCGAACTAGAACCGTCCAGTACTTTTGTACCGGACGGTTCTGTACTGGACGGTTCTGGTCACCATCATCCGGTATCTCTTGGTTCACGAATGTAGGGGGTAGTTTGGTCAACAGCCTTCTCCACACACCTCCTGATACAGGGGAGAAAACAGCAGATTATAGCCGCCATTACCAGGACAGCTATTCCTATCTGGGTCAATAATCCCTGCCATCCTCCCTTTATCCAGGTAAAATACTGACCCCAGGGGTTGGTGAGCCCTGAATTCTGTTTTAGTTCTTTGGACAAGTCCTCAAGTTTCTGGATGGCTAAAGTCACTTTACCGTTTGGGCCGGTGTTGGCTGAGATGTAAGTGCAGCATGTGCTTGTCTCGGGGATCATTTTACATACACCCCCCTTTTCAGCTAGGAGCATGTCTAAGACCATACGGTTTTGGAAAGTCGTGTGTGAAGCTGCTTCCAACTGTTGGGCTAAACCTTGGAGTGCATCTCTGGTGTAATTGACAAATCTTTGTTGGTTATAGTAGATGTAATTTATCCAGTCTACATTTTTATTTACAGTGATAATGGGAATCAGTGACTCAAAACCTGCTGCTACTTGGTCTCTTGCTTTGAACTCATCTGGGACCCCCCTTGGGACCCCTATGGCATCTATGTATACATGAGGGTCAAAACCTCCTGCTGGGGCACTCCTGCGTCTTCTGTTTGGTTTGGGTACATCACTTGCTTCTGGCTCTGGGTCTTGTGAGAGAATATGCAGGGGCATTATGGATTTAGCCATTGCACATTCTCCTGTCCACTGTCCTGTCATTCCACTTCTAATTTTCATGTCTCCACAGATCCAGTACACGTCCCCTAAGGACTGAACTTGATTTTGCGCTAGATCTGCAGACACCTCGCTGTAAGACTCACAGTAACCTTCGGTGAAATGTCCAAGGGGCTACATACATACACAGTCATGGGACCTATTGCTCTCTCATTGGACCGGACACTGTAATCAGTACCTGGAAGTATCTTATTATAAGGGGATATGAAAGTGGCAACATGTGTATTGGATGAGTTATAGCAGAATTGAGTTATACCATCTTTCAGTTTGATGGCCACCTCCTGGGCCTGAGCAAAAATCACAACAAAAAGGATAAACAGGATCATGGCTTGGTCTCCTCAGCCTCTTCTTCGGGCACAGGAATTTTCTTGCAGTGAGAGGCGTGTATCCACGAGTTCCTTCCAGCCACTTTTACTGATGTGGTGGTTCTCAAAAGGACTTGGAAAGGACCATCATATCTGGGTTCAAGGGTGTGTTTCCTCACAAACTTCTTTACCAGGACCCAGTCACCAGGAACCAGCTTGTGCTTTCCTGTATCTAGCTCAGGATCTGGAATGGAAGAAAACACTTCCGAATGGATACAGGTTAACTCTCGAGATAAAACAGTCACATAATCAGTTAATACATCAGATTGGAGTTGCAACTGTTGTGGGAATAACAACCTAGACTGAGGGCTGAATCAAACAATATCCCATAGGATGACAGACCATGGTTTCCCCTTGGAGTGTACCTAACACTGAACAAGGCAATGGGTAGGCTATCTGGCCAACTCATTCCTGTTTCCGGAGACATTTTCAGCATTCTAGACTTTATTGTGCCTTTGAGTCTTTCCACCTTCCCACTGCTCTGAGGATGGTATAGGGTGTGGAAAGCTAGTGTGACCCCTAGGGCTGTCCATATCTCTTTGGTTACTGAGGCCGTGAAAACCGGCCCCTGGTCACTCTCTATAACCTCTGGGACACCATATCTGCACACTATTTCTGTTAAAAGTCTTTTAGCTGTTGTCTTTGCCGTCATGTTGGTAACGGGATAGGCTTCTGGCCTGCGTGGCAGACACAGTCTCTTGTTTAATTCCATGATTCCTTCAACTTCTGTGGCTCCTTTTTTGATCCACACTTCTTTTTCTTCTTTGTCAGCTGTCTCTTGTTGCTCCTTGAGATGGGTCCTGTTTACAGGAGGGTTTTGTAGAATCATAGTGGTTTCTACAGTATAATCCAGGATAGGTGCATTCACTCTGCTGACCACTTCTCGCGTTCAATCTGCAGCTTGTTTCGCAGCGGTATCTGGCAGGTGATTGCCTCGTGCTTCTTGGGAAACCAGCTTGCCATGCGTCTTTACCTTAAGTATAGCCACTTGTGCTGGGAGGAGTAGGGCCTCTGGTTTTCCAGATGATCCCAAAATGTCCTTCTGCCAATTTGCATGCCATAGTTAGGGCCTGGAGTTCTGCTTCCTGGGCAGACATGGAGGAGGGTAATTCTGAAGCTTGAAGAACCGTATCTTCGGTGGTGATTGCATATCCTGTGTGGTACCGTCCAGTATTGTCAAGTCAGGATTCTCAAGGGCTGTCATCACTTTGAAGCAGTTATGAGTAGTGAGATGAGGATTATTCTCCAAAGAGGTTCCCCCCTCGAGAAGAGGAAGCAGAGTGGGTGGGTTAAGGTTATCACATGGGAGGACGGTGATGTTATCGGGGAGAAACAAGGCACACTGGAGTCTAAGGAGGTGTCTTGCTGGGGACAGGGCTGTACTTGATACTATCTGAGACAAACAGTTTGAAAGTCTTTTAGTCTGGGAGGCCCAAAGGGCTGTTGAGAGGATCTCCTTCAGAGTTTCAAAATTGTCCACAGCTTCTGGTGAAAGCAGGAAAGGGTCAGATTTCAGGGCATCATAAAGGGATTGCATCGAAAGGGAGGCTTCTGGAACTGGGATCCAAGAACGGCAGTAGGAGATTAATCCTAGAAAGGCATGAAGGGGCTTTTGACCTTGAGGCAAGAGGATGCCCTTGATTGTAGAAACTCTTTCTTCAGTGAGATGTCAGGTACCTTGGGAGATGCAGAGGCCTAGGAAAATCACCTTCTTTCTGGACTTTTTGCTTTAAGGCCTTGCAACCTTGCTCAACCAGGTAGTGGAGGAGGCTTTCAGAGAAGATTGAGGCAATCACAAGCAGGAGGTCATCTACATACTGAAGGAGTACAATGTCTGGGTGTAACTTCATCCAGGTGTCCAGAATGAGGGCCATTGCCTTGGCGGATTGGGAGGGGGAGCTATGGACACCTTGTGGCATAACAGTCCAGGTGCAGCTGGCAGGTGACACAGGCTTGCCTGTCATGTCCCTGGTACTGGGCGCTTTCATGTGGACCACGGTTGGGACTTCGTTGGGTGAATTTCCATGGGCTTCGGTATTCCCTTCAGGAGTGGTCGGGTCTTCCGCAGTTGTAGCAGGCACATGGAGTTGATACTGGTGGGCGCAGATAGGGTATGTCAGAGGCCATCATGAGAGGAGCTACTCTCTACTGTTCTGTGAGGATTCTGGACCTAATAACTACTAATAACAACGTCTCAAGCTCCATTACTCTATACTCAGACCCTTTCGAATTGACTCTTTAAGACCTGAAATAAATGCGGCAGCTAACATGTGTCTATGCACTCTGTTCAACACGCTAAAACCCAAATCAGTAAACTTCTTGTGCTATTTCTGAACAGATTTGCCTTTTCTTGTGTGAACTCTTGTACACATATTGACTTCAGGTGTTTTAGAGTGGATATATGAATACATACAGAATAATTGTTTTTTTTTTTTCAGACTACAAAACGCTCAGATGTGAATGGGCCCTAAATCTAGATATAGATTTAAGCAAGGAAAGCACTTCCTCTTTTGTTCTTATGGCATAACGCCCAGAATACATAAACTTCCTCTTTATTTATAATACTCTTAAATATTAAAATTGAACATTTTAAACTACATTTTAAACCAGTTATTGCTAATACAGCTTAAACACAATTAAAACCATTTGCATAAATATAAACATGTGGCTGGGTTTCGGTGTGGGCGGTTTAGGGGGCGGTGGCATAGGGCGTGTTGCCACAGGGGGAGGTGTCACTTAGAACAGAGGGGCGGTAGACGAAGGGCGGTATCTATTTCCTGAAGACCAGGCGCCATCATAGGGCGGTGGCTGTCTACTTAACTTCCTCTTTTCTGGTTTCTTGTTTCTTGTTCAATCCAGCCTTCCTCATGAATGGCTTTTGCAACCTTAAACCAGGAGTCTGCTGCGCCTAGTAGGCCGTGGTCTGACGGCAAACCCCTTTTTCTCTTTAAGAGAGTGCGTCATTCGTCTACTTGTAATCTCCCACCCAAATGCATATCAATCCCACACACTTTTGGTAATTTCTTTCCCATTTTCACAGCTTCCTCTCCCTCCCGTTCTAAAACCAAATCACAGGCCAAACTGCCCTCTTTTGGCTTCGCTAACTTGTGTCCCATGTTACAATTCTTAGGTTTGAACAAGAATGAGATACAGGAGAGAGTGAAAAAGAGAGAGAGAGACACAGCTGAGTAGAAATACGCAGTAGTGATTTGGAGATGAGGAACTGAGAAGATCTCCAATAAGACACTTAATGAGCAGACATGAAACACCAGCATTTGATATTTAACGAACCACTTTAAACATCATTTACATGTCCCAACACTAAGCCCAAATTTCTCACTCTAGTTTTCTCTATCTCCTCATTAATGCCAAATAACAGTCCACAGACACACCTAGGACATGACATTACCAACAACAATGAATATGACAACCGGAGTGAAATTTGGGATTGTTCAGATCCTCACGGGATCCCAACGCCACCGCTGGGCGTATATGACGCCCCCTCCTGGTCTTCCCGTACTTCACAGTACAATTATTTATTTTCCCCCAGGAGGAGTTTGACCACGTCACTAATCTCCGTCCGTGATTATATAATCAATCCCTTTTTCCCAACAGCCGTCACAAGACAGACTCCAACTAAACAAAACACTCCAAATACAGGCGGGTCAGAAACAATTGCAGGTTTGTACTATATAAATAGGCTCGAGACAAGATATATACCTGTCTTTGTGGACCGCGGGAAGCTGATGTGGAGACAGAAATTCACCAAATACGGATGCGAATCAAACAGCAGACAAATTTTAAAGAAAAATGTCTTACCATTTTCTCCAAAGTTGATCAGGCTCCGGTCAGCCCGTATTGGTCCTCTTTCAGTGTCCTCTAGTTCGGCTGTCCTTTTGGGCCAATCTCAAGCCCCACGTTGGGCGACAAATGTTTTGGACCGAACCAGAACCGTCCGGTACTTTTGTTTCTGTCCCCCTGGCCAAATCAACCTTCAATGAAATGTGTGCACACTTGAAGTAAATTACTGAGACAGAGACAGTTCAGTAGTTTGATACTTCTCCTTTATTACTTCCTGGACTCTGGCTAATATACCATGAGCCCGGTGTTCTGCCGAGAAAGTTCCTCTCAGCGGATAAGGACCCCCCTCTACTGCGCAGGCGCAGCGCCTGTGCAGTAGGAGCCGGCGGAAATAGCCAAAGCGAAATAGAGAAGAAATCAGCTGTACACGGCGCCTGTAAGAGGGCCCCTCGCTTCGCTCGGCACTTTTTTATTCCCCCTCTAGGTCCACTTGGATGGTGGGGCTTCAGCCTGGACCCATGGCGCAGGCGCCGTGTACAGTTGATTGCAGATTTTCATCTTCGGCTATTTTCAGCGGCTCCTAGTCATTCGTACTGCGCAAGCGCAGCGCTTGCCAGCATCAAACGGCCAGGCAGCAGATGAAGTAGTACATAGGAGAGTGAAGGTTGTAATTTTTTGCAATGGCCACAACGACCAAGATGTTCTCCAACAAGCTGAGAATACACAAGAATAGGAAAACCCCTTTAGGAACTTCGATGTGGATGATGGTTGTCTCATTGGGGTTTGGCACCAGTGCGGTGGGAAGACTCTCATTGACATCACTCTGTAGGGCTGTAAAGTTGAGCATTGTGACCTGTGGAGGTAAAATAACAGATATTAGATAGGATACCTTTTCTTGTTAACATTCAGAAATTTCAAAATAAATTAAATTAAATAAAGCCTGGCTCCAGGTTATCTTTCGAAAAAGGTACCCGAGCAGGTGATAAAAACAAAATTACATGTAGCACCTCTCTGATACCCCAAAGGCAAGATAGCACCTCCATAGGCAGGGGTGGGCTAGCATTTAACCCCAGGGCTTAGTCCATAGCTAAAATGGGGGACAGAGGAAGGATATTGGACGCCAGTCACTTTTGTCTTGTTAAAGTTTAATTGCAGAACGGTTAAGGAGGTGAAGGTTGGGGGGGGGTTGGGGGTTCCAGAGACCGTAGCAGATCTCTTACAGACTCTCCAGATCAATGTCCAGTTTCACAATGTCAGGACCTTTAAGCTGACCTGGCAACGCTGTAAGCACATTCCCAAATGTCAGTGTGTCCTCCAAGTGAGTGACCATGCCCTTCTGAGAGAACCAGCCTTCTTCCTGGCTCTCTCCAGCATGGGGCCTCCCTCGGGTCTCTTCCTTGGCACAGCTTCCTCCAGACCAGACAGGACAGCTTCAGGACCACTTCAGCACACGTTAGGCCCCAAACTAGGCTATTGGTGTCCTCTAGATCTCCACCCAGTGGAAGAGACAGAGAGAGAGCACAGGGCCTGTCCCAAATATTTATATCTTCCCAGCATGCACCAGTGGCCTAAACCTCCTACTGGATTGGCTGAAGAAAATATAAATATTTATAACTTAGTTTTGTTTGTGAAATCTCATACTATGACCAGCGATACCAGTGACATCTACTGGTGACATCAAGAAATCACAACCCAACTAAAGCTTAGGGAAAACCCAGGTAAAAAAACATACAATCAGTCTGAACTATGTACAGCCCAGTCAAAATTGACTTTAGTATAGGATAACAAGGGGGCTACATACAGCTTTTGCAGCAGCACTTAGTCCTTAGCCTGGAGCTATTGACATCTGCAGTATTTCTTTTCTGCCACAAGAGTTTTTCCAGATTAAATGATATCCAATGTCATTCAAACCTGGATGACTGAGGAGTGGAGGACATACAGTGAGTGTAGGACATTGAGGACTTGCCCACCATGAAGTGTAATGATGCAAAGAAGACAAATGATCAGTGGCGGCCCGTCCATAGGGGGCGCCTGGGCGCTGCCGCCCTCCTGTAGTTCAAAAAATAAAAAAAAATAATTTTAAAACGGCCCCTTTAAGAACAAAAAAAAAGTCCTTTAACAAAGTGCACTGTGGCGCCGGACGCAGTGCACTATGGGAAGCGCCACGTCAATGCAATCACGAGATTGCAGATGCGGCGCTTCGTTTGCGGGCTTTTAACCCACCTTGCGGCGGAATCGAAAACGCTGATTAGCTTCCGCCCGTAGAATCAGTGTGATTCTATGGGCGGGAGCATTGCTTTTCAAATCTCGAGGTCACTTCCGGCTTTCGTGAAACAGACGAAAGCCGGAAGTGACGTTGGCAGCTTTGTTCTTTGGCCCGAGCGGAGCTGCAGGAGGAAGGTAAGAGCGGCATGAGGGATGGGTTCCAGTCTGGTCTATGTAGCGGCCGCAAGGAGGGTGAACTCCAGCACAGCACAGCTGCATCTGTCCCTCTCTTCCCCATTCCCCCCCCCTCTCCTGTCTCACTAACACATGGACTGAAGACACCTCCGAGTGCCTTCCTATACACAGACAGAGGGGGAGGAGAATGAACCATAGGCGTAAGCACAGGGTGTGCCGGGTGTGCCTGGGCAAACCCTAATTACCCCATGTGCATTAGCATTATCCAGGGGTGGCACCAGGTGGGTGGTTGGGGTGCCGGTGGCCAGTGTAAATGCCCCCATTATATTAAAGGCTAGGTTCAACTGTAGGAACATATTACACCTATACTTAGGATTTAAGGTAATAGCCTCCCAATCAACTGTCTCCCAGCATCAGAGCCTCCTCCCTGTGACAGCATGTGGCGTTCATGTGTATTTGAGCTTTGGGGTGCACAGCACTCGCGTTTTTTTTTTTTCTATACTTAAAAATACACATGTTTACAATGTCACACTCACTTTTTGCAGTCATTTCCTCCCGAGATGTCCGTTTTTGTTTCAAACAGTTAGTTATATAAAATATGTACTGCCGTTTTCATCTTGCTTGTGGGCATTTGAAGCCGACAAGCAATCACTTCCTGGTTCCAGTATTGCAGATCTACCAGCATTCCTTGCTGGTTCCCGCGCATGCTCAGTTGTAACAGCGCGGAGCGTCGCAAAGATCCTTGTTGCCATCACAACGGGCAGCGTCAATCCGCAAATCCCACGAAATTTCGCGCCGGGCCTCTGCACTGACTCCTGGGAGCATCCAGGAGATCCCAGGAGACAGTGCAGTGAGGCAGGAAATTATGCAAATACCCGCAAAATACCCGCCCACAGCCGCAGAGCGTGTATGCAGCAAAGAAAAACCAAGGCACATATATACAGGTACACCCGGGGAAAAAAAAAAAATTCCATTTTGCATTGTATGCTGTATTTAAAAATGACTGAGATAAACTTTAAAAATTGTGTGAACAACCGCTTTAACTTGTAAGCAACAAATGTCAGAAATAGGCTTAGGCATGAAAGGGTTAAAGTCAATACCAAGACATAGAAAACCCAACTGAAAATGTACTAGGATGCAATATATACATGTGTGCATTTTTCAAGTCATGTGTCCATCTTTCCCATGTGCCTGCAGGAAGAAAAATTGTATATTGTAAGAAATCTGATGTGTAGAGAGGAGATGGACCCTCAAAAGAAGAGCATGGCTATGGATGGTGGAAGAGAGGCAAGTGGGTGGACAATCCATGTTTGAAGTAGAACTATTTATGAACCTTGTGAGGGAACATCCAGATGTCTATGACCCTAAAATGCCAGTTATGAAAATTGTATAAAGAGATGAAAAGCCTAGGAGGACGTCACTTCACAAGCAAGAGGAGGATGGGAGAAGCTCCAGCAGAGGGAGAAGAGATAAGGAAGTTATATAAAGGATTATGAAATGTTCTGCACATGCACTGTTATGGTGTGATCTGATTACCCCGTACTTCCCATTTTATGACCTCTAAAATCTTTGGAAGATGCTCAAGTAAATGAGTAGAGTAATAATAACACATGAGACGGACATGAGACGGAAATGAAGCAAACATTCAAGCGTTGGAAAAAGTCTTTTATTTGACATGGCGGCTTATCTTCAATACAACCCATTCATTGTCAGTCCCTCGGGTGGTCACCACACTCGATGTCTGGGGAAAATGCCCAGGTGCTCATCCACAAAGAAATCCATACAAATCCAACACTGGTATAGAGGCACTCATGGAGGTCTTGCAGAGGAAATAGATCAAAACAGCAACGTTTTTATTGTTCATACTCTGATAAAGCTCAGTCCACCATACTTATGCCCCGTACACACGATCGGACATTCCGACAACAAAATCCATGGATTTTTTCTGACGGAAGTTGGCTCAAACTTGTCTTGCATACACACGGTCCCACAAAGTTGTCGTAATATTCGAACGCCAAGAACGTGGTGACGTACAACACGTACGACGAGCCGAGAAAAATGAAGTTCAATAGCCAGTGCGGCTCTTCTGCTTGATTCTGGGCATGTGTGGAACTTTGTGCGTCGGAATTGTGTACACACGATCGGAATTTACGACAACGGGTTTTGTTGTTGGAAAATTTGAGAACCTGCTCTCAAATTTTGTGTGACGGAAATTCCGATGGAAAATGTCCGATGGAGCCTACACACGGTCGGAATTTCCGACAACAAGCTCAGATCGAACATTTTACGTCAGAAAATCCGACCGTGTGTACTGGGCATAACAGTGGATCTTCGAGGCATCTGAGCACCACAAACCAAAAACACTGTTTAATTCATCTTTTATTATTCAAAGCAAACTCCCCAATCCATCCATCCATCGATGTCTACATCCATCCATGTCTCCATCCATCCATCGATGTCTACATCCATCCATGTCTCCATCCATCCATCGATGTCTACATCCATCCATCCATGTCTCCATCCATCCATCCATGTCTCCATCCATTGATCCATCCATCCATGTCTCCATCAATCCATCCATGTCTCCATCCTTCCATCCATCCATGTCTCCATCCATCCATGTCTCCTTCCATCCATCCATCCATGTCTCCATCCATCCATGTCTCCATCCATCCATCCATCCATCCATCCATCCATGTCTCCATCAATCCATCCATGTCTCCATCCTTCCATCCATCCATGTCTCCATCCATCCATGTCTCCATCCATCCATCCATGTCTCCATCCATTGATCCATCCATCCATGTCTCCATCAATCCATCCATGTCTCCATCTATCCATCCATCCATGTCTCCATCCATCCATGTCTCCATCTATCCATACATCCATGTCTCCATCCATTCATCCAAGTCTCCACCCATCCATCCATCCATGTCTCCATCCATCCATCCATCCATCCATCCATCCATCCATCCATCCATCCATCCATGTCTCAATGCTTTATTTTGGTGAGAAATCTCTTTGAAAACACCCCTCTAGGATTTCTGGCCGTGGCCATAGTTACATAGTTAGTCAGGTTGAAAAATGACACAAGTCCATCTAGTTCAACCATAAAAAAAAAAATATATCATACAATCCCATATACACAATCCTATACCCACAGTTGATCCAGATGAAGGCAAAAAAAAACCCCAGCAAAGCATGATCCAATTTGCTACAGCAGGGGAAAAAATTCCTTCCTGATCCCAGAGAGGCAATCGGATTTTCCCCGGATCACCTTTACCTCTAAATGTCAGTACCCAGTTATATTCTGTACATTTAGGAAAGAATTCAGAACTTTCTTGAAGCAATCCTACTGAGCTGGCCAGATCCACCTCTGGAGGGAGTCTATTCCACATTTTCACACCTCTTAGCCATCTTGAGTAAGGGCAAATTAATAATGTACCATTTATTTCCTGCCCTTAGCTCAGGTATGCATACAGAAGGGTGTGCTTAGCTGAGAAAACTTAGCTTGGTTTCACTGCTCCCTATATTGCTTTTACTTGTGATCACATTTTATCCTATATGCTGTCTTTTAAAAATAAAAAAAACACCTTTTTGATCTGCACCATTTGAAGCCCCCTTTTTTTTTTCTGTACATACCTTCCTGGATGTGAGTTTTTTGGCCTTTCCATCTGGACAACAACTTCTCAGTTGCTGTTGTCGTCATCGAGACCCTATTGAGAGATCTCTGGACCTTCCTGGATCCCTTGGATCGTTCCTGCTGATTTGGGTATCCATGCCTGATTGACCTGGTGTCGCTGACATCCAGGTCCACTGGTTCCGGTAAGAGTAGATAATCTTATCTTACATTGGATGTCATATTTCCTTGGATGTTGTACATACTTAGCCTATCATCTGCTTCCATATGAGAATAACCATTCGTCCGGGGTGGATTTCGCCTTCCGTTTGGACCGAACTACCTTGGACTTGTTTTGTTCTCTCATTCACATATAGATGGGACTCAGAGTGTTATAGATTTAAGTTGTTCACAGTTTTTCATTATCACTGTTTTTTTCACTTTCAGCGCTACATTTCACATCCCTCTATCTGATGAACTTTTGTCACATTCATATGTAGCCGCTCACTTCTCCCTTCTCACTGGTTAGCGCAATAATTATTTGCACTTCGCTAGGCCCGGTAAGCTAAAAAATTGCTCCGGGCTTAGCCAAAAGACCTAGCTGGTGCAGAAAAAATGTAAGGTGCCATGACCATGTGCCCGCTCACACAAGTGGGGTTCCACACCCATGCACTACTAAGAGCACCTCTGGGGTGACCAACTCCCAGGGGGCACTGACACCGTGGATTCTCTGCCTTCCCAGTCCATTGCCAGATAAGGTATACCAATTCAAATCAGGAGGAACTGGGCCCCTTCAGCCTTCCCGGGGGGAATTACTCCCATGTCCCACATCCTGGTTTCTGTTCCTGCCGGTACTAGCCTTGAGAAGCCCCATCAAACCAGGAGAGATACTGTACAGCCAGCCATTCCTACCAAACGCCAAGAATGATGGCTTAGCGCCCCTACTGGACACTGATAAGAACATATACTACACTTGATCTTAGCCAAAAAGCGGCATTATGTAAATCGTTGCTCCAGTCAATCCATCATAGTTGTTGTGGAAACTTAGCCTGGTATTGTTGGTGTTACGAAAACCGCCTTTCAAGAATTTTAGGAGATTCCGCTGCTCTGAAATTGTCATTCCTAGTAGCCATTACTTCTACATGGAGAGTCTCCGAACAGTCTGACCCAAAGGGCACTACAGACCCCGGAGTAGAACATTCAGTTGTAAGCTTCTATAGGGGTCAAGAAGGCTCTAAATAGCTCTGTGTACTTTTTAACAGGCTGTATAATTAGCCAGAGCTACAAAAATATGAGAAATAGATAATAAATCATAAAATAGGGTGAATAGGCCATCCTGTATAAAAATAAATAAATACATTTAAAGCCATAAAAAATGTGCCCCCACTGGTCCCCTCCGAGATCTAGGTCCTCATTGGTCACATTTTCATGCTCTGCGGTGTTATGAAACCCAACACAGAGCACATTTATGTTATATAGCACAGCAGATTATATAAATGTTTTACGTGACACTCTGTGGAAATCCATCAAAAAAGCAAGTTTAGTTACACTTAAAGAGATTCTAAAAATATATAAGAAAATCTACAGATGAAAAATGTGTTCAAGGCTTCTATTAAAGTGTATATAATAAGTGGTGGGGGTGCAGCAAATGTTCCAGGATCATGCACATGGTGTTAATAATGATGATTTTCCAAGTTGTGTGACAACATATGTGCCTTGCTGTGCAGAAGCTGGAGACATGGCCAAAGTCTCCATTCATGTAGTGTGATGGTTATGTATAAAGCATAGGGATCACAGAACATCCTGTACAGGGAGGAAGTCTCCTTTTACCCCAGAGCTTCTAGCACAGCCTTTCTCAACCTCTGGACCACAGAAGAATTCTTCAATTGATTTTCAGGTCTCCAGGGAACCCTTTGCAAAAATGAACTCATTGGTGGTCAGTGTACAAGTGCCCCTTTCTTTAATGGTCAGTAGATAGAATTGCCCCCCCCCCCCCCACCTTGCAGTGGTGGTCAGAATGTCACCATTACAGACAGATAATAAGATCATCGGGTTCATGCAGTTGACTCTGTCAAGTGGAATTTATCTCAGATCCATGGAGGCACCATGAAACGGAAAGTCAATCAGCTACATGACTAAGGCATTCCAGAGGTAGTAGAAATAAAAAAAGGAAAAAGAAACCTGCGCTGCAGAGCAAGAAGGATTACAAGACTGCAGCTGCACCAAAAAACACCAATATCTGTGTAATAAACTGCAATAAGGAAAAATAAGTGCGCTTGCAATCAAAAATTCATATGTTACTTGTAAGTGAATATGAATAATAAATACTTAATAAGGTGAAATATCCTTAAATGAAATTGAATAAATACAATCAAATAAAAACTAAATGAATCAATGGTGAATAAATCAAGTGCTCAATGTGTAATCAAACAAATAAAAAAAATCATAATTAGGAGTCAGACCATGTTATAAGTGAAGGAGGTCCACCATTTCGAGTAAGAGTCCATCCTTAAAGGGGTTGTAAAGGTAAAAATTTTTTCACCTTAATGCATTCTATGCATTAAGGTGAAAAAACTTCTGACAGAACCGCCGCCCCCAGCCCCCCCGTTTTACTTACCTGAAGCCTCGAAAGTCAGCTTCGCGTTCCCGACATCTGTTCCTCCGCTCACCCTGGCCGCTGATTGGCTGCAGTGGATGGATTGAAAGCAGCGCAGCCATTGGCTCGCGCTGCTGTCAATCACATCCGATGACGCGGCGCGCCGGGGGGCGGGGCCGAGTGATACAGCGAGCGGCTATAGCCGCCGGCTGTATCACGGGAGCGCGCCCGCAAGCACTCACCACCGTGCGAGGGAGCTCGCATTAAGGTGGTGAATGCTTGCGGGGAGGAGCTGAAACAGCCGCCGAGGGACCCCAGAAGACGAGGTTCGGGGCCACTCTGTGCAGAACGAGCTGCACAGTGAAGGTAAGTATAACATGTTTGTTATTTTTAAAAAAAAAAAAAAACACCTTTACAAACGCTTTAATGTTTTTCGGATTCACTGCTTCTATGGGATAAATCCTTACATCTTCCTCTCCTCCTTCCACTCATATGGCTGTTTTTGGTGAATTGTGGATTTGTATTCCTACCTCCATGGATCTGATGCACTTTTACTGAACTTTTTGAACTTTTTTCTTTGGAAATGGACTTCACTTGTTTGATTACACATTGAGCACTTGATTTATTCACCATTGATTCATTTAGTTTTTATTTGATTGTATTTATTCAATTTCATTTAAGGATATTTCACCTTATTAAGTATTTATTATTCATATTCACTTACAAGTAACATATGAATTTTTGATTGCAAGCGCACTTATTTTTACTTATTCCAGAGGTAGTGCCAAATGTACTCCCGTAGACCGCTATAGACCTCTGAACCCCACTTCCAACTTATAACTAAAAAGATACGACCGACACTCTTTTTGGAGTAAAATTGGCCATAGCGGCCATTTTATTAACCATAACAACATACAAACATTCCTGAGAACAGAAATATAGAATAATAACAATAATGACCCTCAGGTTGCCGATCCTTGGAGGTACTACTGAACCAACACCAACTTATATCTGCGGAACTAAGGGTCCTCAGCCGCAAAACACCGTCTCGAGGACAATACCAAATTTTCTGCTGACACCTCCATTTCCACAACTTCCTGTTAAACCACTGTTAACTGGGATTAACCATAGGACGCAATACCATAGACGGGTCCTTACTCTGATATTACACAGAAAATCTTGGACGCCTCCAAGGACCCCAACCGCCAGACCACTACAACCCCCAACAAGTCCAACATCCACAGGGGGTGGGAGGGTGGGAAGCTTCTTCTTTGTCCGCTTCTTCAAAGTGCTCCTCTGACTTCACCTCCATTGCCCCTCCCTACCTTACATTTTACCCAATCACTGTCTCCACAGGTTGTACCACGCCTGACAATATTCTATTAACCCTCAAACTGCCAAACTACCCTGCTAGCCTAGTCATGCCTGCCCTTCGCCTATTTTTATTACTTTTTTTGCTTTGGGCCTTTCTGCTCTCAGAACCTCTAGCACCCCCTGGAGGAACCTGGGCTGAGAATAGCCATTCTAGTGTTTCCAGTAAATTGGCCTCCATCCTGGCCAACAGATCCCCTCCGATCATTACAACTCAGCCCCCAGCCGGTCGATCATTACAACTCAGCCCCCAGCCGGTTGATCATTACAACTCAGCCCCCAGTCGGTCGATCATTACAACTCAGCCCCCAGTCGGTCGATCATTACAACTCAGCCCCCAGTCGGTCGATCATTACAACTCAGCCCCCAGTCGGTCGATCATTACAACTCAGCCCCCAGTCGGTCGATCATTACAACTCAGCCCCCAGCCGGTCGATCATTACAACTCAGCCCCCAGTCGATCGATCATTACACAATGGCTTCTATGCCAACAATAATATAGATCTGTGCTGAGGTGGAGCTTCTGAAATAAAGTTTCTGGGTACCAGCGTTGCTGTGATGGAGTATCAAACAGAGGCAAGAAGTGTTGCCCTGTCATGTGACTTCCCCGCTCTCCTGCATGGGTGCCGCGCCGGTCAGAGGTCTGGCTTCTACATGCACGGTGTAGGCAGGTGCAGTCTGTACTCCCCACTGCAGGTGGCGCTCAACTGAAGCTGCAATGCAGATGGGGAAGGAAGTTGTTCCCCATTATACTTCATTTAATTCTATTTTTATCAATTTTAAACCAAACCAGATATTTTTATTTATTTAAATTTATTTTTGCTGAGACTTGTGTGTGTTTTTTATTTTTATGTTTTCTTCATATGTAAGTCATATAGTTAAATCTAAAATGTCAAATACAAATATATAAACCAGACAAACAAATAAATAAATCATTCTTGGGTCTTTATATTTTCAATAGTTTGTCACTAACTTGTGACTAATATACGGCCAGATTAACTCTATCATCTGAGATTTGGATTTTAACAGGATTTAAAACTGACATTTGGCAAAAATTCTTTAAAATGTAATTAAATGACATGAACAGACATAGTTTTCCTGATACAGATAGATGTCACACATTTCCCATTAGAAATGATCTCATTTGAAGTATAGTAAAGGTCAGAGTTGTTTTTTTTTTTAATTAACAGGAGAAGACAGAATTGCTGAAAAGAACGGAAGATTATTCAAATGTATTCAGGATTTCAGTTAGGAGGAACCCCATCTGTAAACTTACATAGCATTATAGCTGTTTGCTTTTCCACTTTTAGCTTAAAGTGGAGAGCCACCCTGAAAAAAAAAAATTTCCACCAAAAATCCTAAAAAATTTAAAAAAAAAACATTTGGAAAAAATTTTTTTTTATACTTACCTAAACCCTTGTTGCTAGGCAGTCATCCTAATCTGCCTCTTCCTATTCCGCGGCGTGTTCTGCTCCTCAGTGAGCAGCCCCGTTGTCTTCTGGGAACTGTGTGTGTTCCCAGAACACCACGGGGCCATTCCCAGATCGCTGCGCCGCTCGCACATGCGCAATAGGAAACTGGCAGTGAAGCCGCAAGGCTCCACTGCCTGTTTCCCTTACCTAGCATGGCGATGTCGGGACCCGAGAGCCGAGGGAGGGGTTAGCCTCGGGCGGCTGACATCGCAGGCACCCAGGACAGGTAAGTCAACTTATTTAAAGTCAGCAGCTACAGTGTTTGTAGCTGCTGACTTTAAAATTTTTTTTTAGCTGGAATCCGGCTTTAAACAGCAAGTTTGAATGTCAAAGGTGTTCTATCGGGTTGAGGTCAGGACTCTGTGCAGGCAAGTCAAGTTCCTCCACCCCAAACTCGCTAATCCATGTCTTTATGGACCTTGCTTTGTGCACTGGTCCAAATCATTTGGTGGTTTTTCAGGGGTTGGGCTTGGCCCCTTAGTTCCAGTGAAGAGAACTCTTAAGGCGTCAGCATACCAAGACATTTTGAACAGTTTCATGCTCCCAACTTTGTGGGGCAAGTTTGGGGATGGCTGAGCGAGTTTGGAGTGGAGGAACATGACTGGCCTGCACAGAGTCCTGACCTCAACCCCATAGAACACCTTTGAGATGAATTAGAGTGGAGACTGTGAGCCAGGCCTTCTTGTCCAACATCAGTGCCTGACCTCACAAATGCACTTCTGGAAGAATGGTCAAACATTCCCATAGACACCCTCCTAAACCTTGTGGACGGCCTTCCCAGAAGAGTTGAAGGTGTTATAGCTGCAAAGGGCGGAGCCAACTCAATATTGAACCCTCCGGACTAAGACTGGGATGTCATTAAAGTTCATGTGCGTGTAAAGGCAGGTGTCCCAATACTTTTGGTAATATAGTATATTTGTCTGTAGCACCCTCACAGTTGCTAGTGTAGGTAAATTTAGTTTGGCTCCCCTGTAGATAGAGGAGCCGAGATTATTTGTGTTTAGGAGACTGGGCATGGCTTCACATGCTGCGGCTCTGTTGCCTCCCCCTGTCTTCTGCAGCTCACTAGCGACTTCCAGAGCCTGGTGGGTGGAGGGACAGAGACTGAAGTCTGAATATTTATGGAGCTTTCATTAATCCCTGGGGAGGCCAGGCCCAGAAGGTGGGGAAACAACCCATAAATACTCAGAGGCCTGGCCGTCTGGAAGCAGAGTCCAGCCACCTGGAGGGGAGCCTTGTGCTGGATCAGTGGAGAAAGAGGAGGAGGAGGAAGAAAGCTCCAGAGCCTCACTCAGCTGGGCCTAGCTGCAGATTTCAAACCAAGCCAGAAACCGCCTGAGAGGCCGGTGCAGCAGCTTTATGGATTCTAGGAGCTACATAAAGGGGATGGAGTGAGTACACACCAACCATCCCACCCAAACCAACAGAGAGGACAGCATAGTGCTGCATGTGTCTGGGACCAAGAGAACAGCTGTAATGGAGTGCGAGACGGCCAGGAGCACCCCAACATCTCCAACTTTGGGTCTAGAGCAGCCAGGTGCTTTTGAACTTTTATCTTCCTCGGCTGCACCATTACTCCCACTGGTGTGCAGAAGAGTTCAGTTGGACTTTAACAGCCAGAGACACGAGCAGTTCCTCCCATCCAATTTCAACGTTCCTTCAAGCTGTTCTGGGATCTGCCTGTTCTCCTTCAATGATCAGACTTGTCCTGACACCCCCGGAAGCCATGGGGGGTGGGGAATATCCCCTTCACTACTTCAGTCACTGAAACTGAACTTTAAATTCAAATGGACAGATACAGCTCTCACATGTCTTGGATCACATATCCCTTCCGATCTGTCCCGGATCTTCAAACATAACTTCCCCCCTCTTCTCACTAGAACCCGCATTTTACTAGAGACCTGTTATCGGGGATTGCATTCATTGTTAGGTAGATGCAATCTCCTTAAGATGTGTATCTTACCCAAATATTTTCACCTCTTCCAAGCCTGACCGATCAAGATAAGGCTTGGAAGAAAGCAAGGAAAAGAGGAAGCCGCAGGGGCTTATTGGAGGCGGTTAAGCGATATGGCTGAGGAAGCAGGCCTTGAAATAGAGGAAGAGAAGGCAGGAGAAACTGCAAGTCCATCTACACAACTGGTGAAACAAAAGTTTCTTGATGGTTTAAAGAAACCAGTTGTTCACAGCAAGGCCTGAGGCAGGCAATATGTCTATTTGAGACGTCCTGCCTATCCTGTTGTCCATAGAAAACAGGATTAACCAGAAAGACAGCAAACCCAAGGTAATGTACATGGGGAAGCAGAGAGGAAGAGGAAGAGGCAAGTTCAGAAGTCATGGCAATCGGGGACCAATTATATGCTACAATGGTATAGGGGAAGGACACATAGCCAAATTCTGCCATCTTCCTGACCGTAGACTGGAAAAGAGCTTAGAGGCCCCCATGCTGATCCCAGTTCTCTGCCAAAAGCAGTGGATCAGGCCTAGGAAAATGGAATGCCAGTATCAATCATGTTAAATAGGGGAGACAATGGTCCCAAGGTCAGAGTAAAAGTATTTTTACAAGAACTCCCTTATCCTGGAGGAGAAACAGAATGATCCCGTTTAATCGACACTGGTGCAAGCCGAAGTGTTTTTAATCTAGAGGACTTACTTCCAGGATTATTATCTACAAATGTTATCTCTGGTGTTGGCCTAACCGGGACCTCTACTGATTTGGTTGAGTCCAAGCCACCTAAACTCAGGCTAGGACAGCAAAACAGAAATGGTCACTAAAGTGTTAGTTTCAGACACAGTTCCTACCGATCTTTTTGGGAGCTGACATTTTGAACCCAATTTTAGAAGACATAGACTACACTCCTACCGGAGTCCAAGTGGTCAGTAGTCTGTCAGGAGAAGTTTTAAATTCTGCCTGTGGAGTATTTTTAATCCAGGACTCCACTCCACCATTTCCACCAGAACTGAAAGTGATTCCCGCTGAATTATGGGCCACCAGCAAATATGATGTAGGTCTGCTGGATTGCACCCCAGTCATGATAAAAATTAAACCAGGAGCCCATCCCCTACAGATTAAACAGTACCCACTGAGTAATGCTCAGACTGAGGGGATAAAGGATCTGATCCCTCAACTGAAAGCAGAAGGGGTTATTGTACCAATTAAGTCCCAACCCAATACACCCCTGTTCCCATAACAATGTTCAAAACAAACAATTCAAAATGTTTTTGTTATATTTGTTCAATAATTGTACAAAATATCTGCTGGTTTTGCCAGAAATCTTGTGAATTGATAACTTCCTGTGCTCTCTGTGGACCAGGAGGGGTGATGGAGATGGGGGAGGAGATGTTTTCTGTAATCGATCATAAATAAAGTAGGCGGAGCTGACAACACATGCTTAGAAGTTCAGAGCCGTGTTGTGATGTTACAAAGGACAGTAGAAGCACATTAACATTACATCAACAGGGATTTATCTGTACTTGCAGCGTGTTTAAAGCAATCCATTTCTATTCAGCCTATGACATACAGTGAGAGAAAAAAGAATTTGATCGGCTGCTGATTTTGTACGTTCGCCCGCTGACAAAAAATCGATCGGTCTATAATTTATTGCTCGGTTTATTATAACAGTGAGAGAATAACAATAAAAATATCCAGAAAAACACATTTTAAAAAAGTTATAAATTGATTTGCATTTTAATGAGTGGAATAGGTATTTGATCCCCGATCAATCAGCAAGATTTCTGGCTCCCAGGTGTCTTCTATACTGGTAATGAGCTGAGATTAGGAGCACTCTTCTCTCTCTCTCTCTCTCTCTCTCTCTCTCTTAAAGGGAGTGCTCCGAATCTCAACTTGTATAAAAGACACCTGTCCACAGAAGCAATCAGATTCCAATCTCTCCACCATGGCCAAGACCAAAGAGCTGTCCATGGATGTCGGGGAGAAGATTGTAGACCTACACAAGGCTGGAATGGGCTACAAGACCATCGCCAAGCAGCTTGGTGAGAGGGTGACAACAATTGGTGGGATTATTCACAAATGGAAGAAACACAAAATAACGGTCAATCTTCCTCGGTCTGGGGCTCCATACAAGATCTCACCTCGTGGAGGTTCAATGATCATGAGAACGGTGAGGAATCAGCCCAGAACTACACGGGAGAATCTTGTCAAGGATCTCAGCTGGGACCATAGTCACCAAGAAAACAATCGGTAACACACTACACCGTGAAGGACTGAAATCCTGCAGCCCCCGCAAGGTCCCCCTGCTCAGGAAATCACATGTACAGGTCCGTCTGAAGATTACTAATGGAGATCGAATGATTCCGAGGAGAACTGGGGGAAAGTGTTGTGGTCAGAGGAGACCAAAATCCAGCTCTTTGGCATCAACTCAACTTGCTGCCTATGATCCCAAGAACACCATCCCCCACCGTCATACATGGAGGTCCTATGACCCCAAGAACACCATCCCCCACCGTCATACATGGAGGTCCTATGACCCCAAGAACACCATCCCCCACCGTCATACATGGAGGACCTATGACCCCAAGAACACCATCCCCCACCGTCATACATGGAGGTCCTATGACCCCAAGAACACCATCCCCCACCGTCATACATGGAGGTTTTATGACCCCAAGAACACCATCCCCCACCGTCATACATGGAGGTCCTATGACCCCAAGAACACCATCCCCCACCGTCATACATGGAGGTCCTATGACCCCAAGAACACCATCCCCCACCGTCATACATGGAGGTCCTATGACCCCCAAGAACACCATCCCCCACCGTCATACGTGGAGGTTCTATGACCCCAAGAACACCATCCCCCACCGTCATACATGGAGGTCCTATGACCCCAAGAACACCATCCCCCACCATCATACATGGAGGTTCTATGACCCCAAGAACACCATCCCCACCGTCATACATGGAGGTCCTATCACCCCAAGAACACCATCCCCCACGGTCATACATGTAGGACCTATGACCCCAAGAACACCAACCCCCACCGTCATACATGGAGGTCCTATGACCCCAAGAACACCATCCCCCACCGTCATACATGGAGGTCCTATGACCCCCAAGAACACCATCCCCCACCGTCATACGTGGAGGTTCTATGACCCCAAGAACACCATCCCCCACCGTCATACATGGAGGTTCTATGACCCCAAGAACACCATCCCCACCGTCATACATGGAGGTCCTATCACCCCAAGAACACCATCCCCCACGGTCATACATGTAGGACCTATGACCCCAAGAACACCATCCCCCACCGTCATACATGGAGGTCCTATGACCCCAAGAACACCATTCCCCACCGTCATACATGGAGGTGGAAACATTATGCTTTGGGGGCGTTTTTCTGCTAAGGGGACAGGACAACTTCACCGTATCAAAGGGACGATGGACGAGGCCACGTCCTGTCAAATCTTGGGTGAGAACCTCCTTTCCTCAGGGGCAAACATACTAAATCAGCAGCCAATAAAATACTCTTTTCCCTCACTGTACATCTTCATTTTGGTTAAAGTATTTATACCAACACAAGCACATTTTTTGCTGGTGATATACTGATGACATATTGGTGATATACTGGTGATATACTGGTGATATACTGGTGACATACTAATGACATACTGATGATATACTGGTGATATACTGGTGATATACTGGTGACATACTAATGACATACTGGTGATATACTGGTGATATACTGGTGATATACTGATCGCAGTCCATTTACCAGCAGAGAAGACTGGGTGATTGAATTCTGATGGGCAGGAACAAGGAGAGGGGTTTGTTCACAAGTCGTTCAATGTTTTGCTTTGGGGGACATCCAGTGATGTGGATTTGCTATATTTATCGGGGAAATAAATGAAGCTTTTGTAGCAAAGAGTAAAAATATCACATCTGATGTTTGACATGGGTGAGAAGATTTTAACCACTTGAAAACTTCCACACCACAACAAGGAGGCTGATCTAAGTGCCGGTCAATGACCTCCCTTCCCATGTAAGGGACTCCGGGCTTTTTCCGAAATGCAATACGCAGTAGTGGTTATTCCATTTAGTCCTGGCCAAAACAGAAATATACCTACCTGACAATTCCCAGGGTCAAGAAAATTGTTATATAAGAGTTATCAATAGGATTGCCCTTCTCTGTGAAGGAATGGTCCTGGAAAAATATGGCAGGCTATATTTCTATATTATCTTAGTGAAGGTCGGTCCACACTTTTCCAGCAGGTTCCTTTTCAAGAGTATCTAAATAGGTTCTAAATATATCCATAACACCTTTATCCTTTCCAACCGGAGTCTAATAGCATGCAGATTTTCTGAAAGACCCAGGTACTCCCATTGCTACCAGAGTACTCTAGTTCCTGCGCCATGGCCCTCTGTATCTCGGGGCCTTGTACGATACCCTCCCAGTTGTGCGCTGTGTTACCAGGGCCTTGGATCTCTCCAGCTGTTCACCTGTGTTACCAGGGCCTTAAATTCTTCCAGCTGTTCGCCTCTATTACCTGTTATGTACAAAGTACAGGGATATGTAACATACTGTGTGCAGGGGTCAGGAAAATGTAACATGCAGAGTGCAAGGGACAGGAGTGTGTTATGAACAGACTGTAGAAGTCAGGAGTGTTCTATCCCTCTTTTGAGATTTTTGTGCTGTTTTTAGGCCCTATAAATGTCCTCTGTTTAATTACCTCACACGTTCTGAGGCCGACACTTGACCCATGAGAGGGCACCCACCTTTTCAAATCCCGCATTTAGCCGTGATAGTATTTAATGGTGTTTTGGGTGCCTTCTGGTATGGGGGCTGGGTGGTGGTATCAGAACTCCCAATATTTCTATATGATGGTTCTTGTATGCTATTTGTGTAATGATGCATTTATTCACCCAAATCCCACCACCCAGCACTCACATTTCTTTGAGAGTATCCCCTCGCCCTATTATTATATATCCCCCAGAAAATACGTTCTCCAAAACCTCCTCCCTTTATCACCTGAAGACCCTGTGGTGGTGGACTATACCATTCTTTCCTTTACCTATAGTCCTCCTTCACTGCTTGGCGATTGCCAACCCCCACACAGCTGTGAGTCACGGTGCTGTTACACCCCTCAGGGTACACACATCGTGCCGGAACTGTACCTTACCGATACTGTACAGTTTAGAGGTACGGGAGCAAGTCACCCCCAAACCTCATCGGTTTCACCCCAGTTACCTCAACATTACACTTAAGCCTGCCATTACACTGAACAGACCCACATCCTGATCACCTAGGTCATCCCTCTCCCTTCATTCGTACTTATGGTGGATGACACAGACCCCCGGGCCTCACCGCATGACCTACATAAGCACCTACAGGCACTCAAACTCTGCTCAATCAATATACAAGGCCTTAACATCCCAGAGAAAAGGTCTAAACTGTTCTATTTCCTACAATGATCGAAAATACATGGAGCACTTATACAGGAAACGCACTTCAGGATGGATAGCATCCCTAAACTGTATAATCACCAATTCCCACTGGTGTACCACGCTTCCAACACCGAGGCTAAATCCAAAGGGGTCTCAATCTTAATTTCTAAACAATGCCCCCTGCAGGTGACAGAAGTCCAAAGAGACTCCCAAGGGAGATTCCTATTCATTAAAGGCACTCTGCACCACAGGCCTGTCACAATAGCTAACATTTATGCCCCTAACTCGCAACAAGTGGCCTTTTTTAGAGACACCTTCCAGCAACTTCTCAGTTTCCAATCAGGTACTCTGATAGTAGGAGGTGACTTCAATGTCGCTCTGAATCCTTCCCTTGACACATCCAATGGTTCTTCCTCCCTAACCTACAGAGCCCAACGGGCTATTAAATTGCAACTCAGCAACCTGATACTTCACGATGCCTGGCGCACATTACACCCCAACACTAAGGACTTCACCTTCTTTTCTGCACCTCATAAAAAATACTCAAGAATAGACCACTTTTTTTTATTCCAAAATGATCTCACACACCTCTCAAAAGCCACGATTGAACCCATGGTTCTTTCTGATCACAACCCCATATTTATAACTCTAATCCTCCTGACGACCCATGGTAGGTCCAACATATGGCGACTTGATAATTCTCTACTGACCGACCTGGACCATATTCAACAAATTACCACGAGCCTCACCCAATACTTTGCAGAAAATACAACAGAAGACACCTCTCCTATCTCCGTTTGGGCAGCACACAAATGCGTCATAAGGGGGAAATTTATCTCCCTTGCAGCAAAACGAAACTTAGAAAAGCACGAATTAATGAGCTGACCGACTGCATACTAACACTTGAACAAGCACACAAAGCATCGCTAGCAGCTTCCACATTAACGGAACTGACTCAGACCAGAGAAGAGCTTCTAGAGGAACTTAACCACACACTAAAACGTAACTACGCCATGACCCAAAAATTATTCTATGAATTCGGCAACAAGTCGGGTAAACTTTTAGCAAGAGCGCTTCAAGTTAAGAAAGCGGCCCATACCATTCACAAAATTACAACACCGACTGGCGACGCCCTTGCCACTACGGATGATATCTCTGACCATTTTGTTCAGTACTTCTCCAAACTATACAACCTACCCACCACGCTCCCCCCTGCAGCCACCTAGGACCGAATTACATCCATTACCGACTTCCTTGCACAATACTGTCCCTCCCCCCTCTCTCCTGATGAATCCTCGGACCTTGATCTCCCACTCTCAGGAGAAGAAATTTTAACTGCATTAAAACAAATGAAACCTGGCAAAAGCCCTGGCCCAGATGGCCTGACAGTTAGCTATTATAAGTCCTTCCCAGACACCCTCATTCCCCACCTCACCAAAGCCTTCAATAATCTCTCACCAACCTCTAATACGATGAGGGACATCCTTGAAGCACACGTCACTCTCATTCCCAAACAAGGCAAAGACCCCTCATTGGTCTCTAACTACCGCCCGATATCACTTCTGAACGTAAACCTAAAGCTCTACGCCAAAGTGTTGGCAAACCGCATTCTCCCTCTGCTACCCAAATTAATCTCCCCTGATCAAGTAGGTTTTGTCCCTGGCAGGGAGGCCAGGGACAATACTATCAAGGCTCTAAATATCCATCACTGGCTCTCCAAAACATCCACACAAGGTTTTTTCCTATCTTTGGACGCGGAGAAGGCGTTCGACAGGGTGGCCTGGGACTATATGGAAGCGACTTTAAGAGTAATGGGTTTCCCATCGCATCTACTCCAAATGATCCTGGCGCTATACTCTGCACCTACAGCCGCCTGTCGAACGCCTTCTCTGTCTCAAACGGAATCCGTCAGGGATGCCCCCTATCCCCGCTCATATTCATCCTTACTATGGAACCAATGCTTCGCAGATTAAGAGACAACCTGGACGCCAAAGGCATTAACATTGGTGATAACCACTATAAATTAGCAGCCTATGCGTGACCCTATAGTCACTATCCCCAATCTTCTTAAAGATTTCTCATTATTCAAAACCTTGCCAAACCTTCACATTAACTTTACAAAATCGAAAGCACTGAACATCTCCAGCCACACTGGTCACCCAATGCAAACAGAACTTCCTCTTTACATGGGAATCACAGGACATTACATACCTGGGCATCAAAATACCTACTAAACTACAGGATCTCTACATGAGAAACTTCCAACCCGGGCTTCAAAACATACAAGCTGATTTAAATAAATGACATTTCAGGTCCTTTTCCTGGTTGGGTAGGACAGCCATATTAAAAATGAATGAAAGGAGGTCTGATTGTATTAACAGCTTCTGTTTCACTGTATATCCGATAAATGTGACTTGTATATCTGAAAAATTTTAATAAACGTTTATTGAAAAAAAAAAAAACGTTTATCTTTCCAGCTGGAATTCATCAAGGAAAAGAGGCTACCTCCTGGACTCTAGTAGGATTGGTCGTGCATATAGGGCGAGGGGTCGTGAACCTCCTTCAGCAGTGGATACATACTCTCCCAGAGTGGTTTCGGTCTCATGGGCTGCTCATTCGAAGGTGTACATAGAATCCATCTGCAGGGAAGTATCATGGTCACCCCAGGATACCTTTTCAAGTGGTACGGAGTAGATCTGGATGTCTTGTCATTGGTGGACTGCGGAGGAAGGACTGTTCCGTCTTCTGTCCTGTTCTAATTAAAAATTGATTCGACAAGTAGAACCCACCCTGTCACCTCATTACTTATCACTAGTATGCTGCCATGTTGGCGTCAGGAAAACGGAAAATTGTATCAAATACTTACCGTAATTTTCCCTTTCCTGACTCCAATCCATGGCAGCATACAGACCCACCCTTGTACGTTTCGGTATGTAACTAATTACAAAGAATGGGGTGGGGCCTAACTAGGCCTTTTATTTTATGCTATTCAGTGGTCCTGAGGGAGTGGAATAGAGGCGGAGCCTATCACTAGTATGCTGCCATGGATTGGCGCCAGGAATGGAAGATTACGGTAAGTATTTGATACAATTTTCCGTTTTCATGCATTTCAGATAAATGTTTCTTGAATTCAAAGCTCCTCATACACGTTTTATTCAGAATGGTGAAAATGTTGTGGTGCTTTACAAACTACATAATTGAATGTCCTTATCACAGTCATGTATTACCGTCACTAGAAATGGCTTTGTACTCCCCGTTCATTGGGACTGTTGGGTGGGATTTATTCAACAAAGATGAAATATTTATTCCGTCAGTATAGCAATTGAAGGCTTTCATGAGATGGAATCATTTAGCATTATGTTCCATTATTGGCCTTTTTTTTATAATTGTAGTTTTTATTAAGAGTTTTCAGAGAATATACAAATCGTACAAGTAACTGTATACAAGCAAGGTGTAAAAAAAAAATTAAACATTAGAAAACAACAAATGTCCATGTTTACAGAGCACAGAGGTGTTCTGTAGATCATATCAAAAAGTCAAGAGCAACTCAAAGAATGTAACAATAGGTGTCTAGAGGGCAGGCGGAGGAACAAAGAAATTCTTTGAAAAGTATTTATCTGCACACAAAGCATACCCACAAACGCCAAGGAGACTTTCTTCATGGTTTACTGGGTAGCGGAGGTGTACCAAATTCGGATCGATCCCAGAGTTCCCAGATTTTGTTAAACTGGGGAGTACTATCATGTACAGAGGCTGTCAAATGCTCCATCCCCCGAATCTCAGCCATTAAAGCGGGGGTCCACCTACATCAACCTAAAAAAAAAAATATTAAAAGCCAGCAGCTACAAATACTGCAGCTGCTGACTTTTAATACATGGCCACTTACCTGTCCCAGAGTCCAGCGATGTCGGCAGCCGACCCGCTGCTGCCGACAAGGCTGTATCATGGAACATTGCCAAAAGATATGGAATAAAGATCCAATTTCAGATCCACAGCGCCAGCAATTTGCCGAAGATGAAGGATCGAATTTGTGAATAACTTTGGGAGTTTTGTACCAAAACATGAGTATCTTAATGGACGTTTCCCTATGTACGACACATCTTGAGGACTTGAAAGTGGAAGACCAGATTCTATCCCACATTTGGGAACTAATAGGTCTGCCTATTAAGTGAGACCATCTACTCATGTATCGATGAGTGTTCTCAGTAAGAGGTGTTGACTCATGGAGGATATGGTGTATAGAGGATATTAGATGTAATTGTTGGGGACCTTGTGCACATAGATATTCAAAGGGGGTGGGTTTATTTAGGGTCAGGAGCGGAGACTGAGAATGGAAAAAATGTCTAGTCTGTAGGTAAAAATGGAAAAGGCGTGTTGGGATACCAAATTTCTCACGTAAAATATCGAAACTGTGTAACCTACGGGAGATTGGATGTACCAAGTTCAGTAGCTGGAACAACGAGGCCTCCACCCACGGGAGTACTCTACCCAGGGACAGACTACCTGGGATGGAGGAATTAAAGAGCACATTCGCTAGGGGAGAGCAGGGTGAGATAAGTGGAAAAATTTTAAGACATTTGCGCCAAATACTCTCCATTATTGGTCTTTGAAAGCGTTCATTGAGCTAAGCGTCATCTCAGTAATTATTCTGTGAGGTTTTACTTACAGTCGTCTCCCATGTCCTTCTGTGACCGATGTCTTCGGTGCCGGGAGGGGATTTAGGCCGGGTCCAGAGTTTGGATGGTGCTTGCAAATAAGGAGTCCTAGATCATAGAGGGGGATCTAGGCCTTCACCTACTAAGCCTCTATATCACGTGTGTCAAACACAAGGCCCACCAGGCCATTTCATGTGGCCCTCGCACCTCTCCCACAGCTGCGGAACCCCTTTGTCTCCGCCCCCACCTTGTCTTCCCAGTTGGTAGCAGAGAGGAGGACAGAACTCCTCCTACAGAACTTGCACCTCTCTGTGCACCCACAGTGCCTGCTCGTCTCCACCGCTTCCGGCAGCTGACTCCAGCCCTCCTCTGTTCCTCCTCCAGACCCTGCCCTTTTTGCTTCCCAGCTCCACCCTCAGCTTCTTCCCGGCAGCAGCACAAGGTAAGGGCGGTGCACTATGATGTAAGGGAGGGTGGGGGGCTCTTGGCTTCTGATGGCGGGGGGACCTCTTAACGTCTGATGTTAGGAGGGGTGCTCTGAACATCTGCTTATAATTATGAGAATAATACAATTCTATGCTTATTAAACAGGAGGGTCGCACACCGCTGGTATCAAACATTATTACTAAAACCAGTAATAATTGAAAACATAGACAATTATTTACTATGATAAAGAGTAGATACAATTATATAGTCTTACAAATACAACCGGCCCTTTGAGGGCAACCATAATGCTGATGTGGCCCACGATGAAAGTGAGTTTAACACCCCTGTTCTACAGTCAGGTCCATAAATATTGGGACATCGACACAATTCTAATCTTTTTGGCTCTATACACCACCACAATGGATTTGAAATGAAACGAACAAGATGTGCTTTAACTGCAGACTTTCAGCTTTAATTTGAGGGTATTTACATCCAAATCAGGTGAACGGTGTAGGAATTACAACAGTTTGTATATGTGCCTCCCACTTTTTAAGGGACCAAAAGTAATGGGACAATTGGCTGCTCAGCTGTTCCATGGCCAGGTGTGTTTTATTCCCTCATTATCCCATTTACAAGAAGCAGATAAAAGGTTCAGAGTTAATTTCAAGTGTGCTATTTGCATTTGGAATCTGTTGCTGTCAACTCTCAATGTGAGATCCAAAGAGCTGTCACTATCAGTGAAGCAAGCCATCATTAGGCTGAAAAAACAAAACAAACCCATCAGAGAGATAGCAAAAACATTAGGTGTGGCCAAATCAACTGTTTGGATCATCCTTAAAAAGAAAGAACGCACCGGTGAGCTCAGCAACACCAAAAGACCCGGAAGACCATGGAAAACAACTGTGGTGGATGACCGAAGAATTCTTTCCCTGGTGAAGTCAACAATCAAGAGAAGACTTCACCAGAGTGAATACAGAGGGTTCACCACAAGATGTAAACCATTGGTGAGCCTCAAAAACAGGAAGGCCAGATTAGAGTTTGCCAAACAACATCTAAAAAAGCCTTCACAGTTCTGGAACAACATCCTATGGACAGATGAGACCAAGATCAACTTGTACCAGAGTGATGGGAAGAGAAGAGTATGGAGAAGGAAAGGAACTGCTCATGATCCAAAGCAAACCACCTCATCAGTGAAGCATGGTGGTGGTAGAGTCATGGCGTGGGCATGTATGGCTGCCAATGGAACTGGTTCTCTTGTATTTATTGATGATGTGACTGCTGACAAAAGCAGCAGGATGAATTCTGAAGTGTTTCGGACAATATTATCTGCTCATATTCAGCAAAATGCTTCAGAACTCATTGGACGGACCTTCACAGTGCAGATGGACAATGACCCGAAGCATACTGCGAAAGCAACCAAAGAGTTTTTTAAGGGAAAGAAGTGGAATGTTATGCAATGGCCAAGTCAATCACTTGACTTGAATCCGATTGAGCATGCATTTCACTTGCTGAAGACAAAACTGAAGGTAAAATGCCCCAAGAACAAGCAGGAACTGAAGACAGTTGCAGAAGAGGCCTGGCAGAGCATCACCAGGGATGAAACCCAGCATCTGGTGATGTCTATGCCTTCCAGACTTCAGGCTGTAATTGACTACAAAGGATTTGCAGGCTTGAATGGAGGAGAGGATTTGGATGCCGCACACCGGATGTAGTCAAAAAACTTCACTTTATTGAAAAAATGGGATCATCAAAATAACAAGACTGTCATGCAGAAAGTACAGGTAAACTGACGCGTTTCGCACTCAGGACTGAGTGCTTACTCATGAGCTATGAGTAAGCACTCAGTCCTGAGTGCGAAACGCATCAGCTTACCTGTACTTTCTGCATGACAGTCTTGTTATTTTGATGATCCCATTTTTTCAATAAAGTGAAGTTTTTTGACTACATCTGGTGTGTGGCATCCAAATCCTCTCCTCCATTCAAGCCTGCCTTGTCTAGCATTCAGCCAGCACCTGGAACTCTTCTGCTCTGAAACTTTTACTTACACCTGGGTCAGTGTCAGCCTGAGCGGTGGAAACACTTTCTTTGCTTGTCTACAAAGGATTTGCAACCAAGTATTAAAAAGTGAAAGGTTGATGGATGATTGTTAATCTGTCCCATTACTTTTGGTCCCTTAAAAAGTGGGAGGCACATATACAAACTGTTGTAATTCCTACACCGTTCACCTGATTTGGATGTAGATACCCTCAAATTAAAGCTGAAAGTCTGCAGTTAAAGCACATCTTGTTTGTTTCATTTCAAATCCATTGTGGTGGTGTATAGAGCCAAAAAAATTAGAATTGTGTCGATGTCCCAATATTTATGGACCTGACTGTATATGGTGGAAGCTTCTAAAAAGGTTCTCCATAGCAGTTAGTCAAGCCCTTACTTCCATTGTACCATACTGAATTGCATACTGGAGGATTTCCTTGGTTGCAACCGTTTTTTCCTGTAAGCAGATGCCACCATGATGTCTGAGTTCTTGTAGTTATCTAGGCTTCAGGTTACTTAAAGAACAGGAGGCTCCTCTACACGTAAGCAGTGGGTGTCACACGATGACATTATCACTTTACACTAATCATAGAGTCCTTGCATTCAAGAATCCTTCATAAGAATTGTCTTTATTGCCCCACAGACGCCAACCAGATTTCATTTTCCAGGACAGCATTGAATTTTATGGGTTAAAGTCAGACAAAAAGTCAAACTACATAAAGTTCTATCACTTCCTTGGCATCTTTGTCATTTACATCTGCAGGTTTGGAGTTATTGCTTTTTTTTTTTTACATAAGTCATTATGAAATCATTTAGTTTCATACTATACGCACATTATTGGAGGAAAGGGAGAATTTTGAAGAAGTTCAGATCTTCGCTTCTAAGCTTCTATTCCCCCTAACCTCCTCGTACCATCATTGGGAGCAGAACACAATGTCCCTCAAGGTTTTCCTCAGCTCCTGACTCCGAAAAGCATAGATTATGGGGTCAATAATGGAGTTAAAAATGATCAGGACATAGTTGATGTTAAAATACTTGAAGTACTCCAGGCAGAACGGGTGCTTTGGACAGGAGATGATTAAGGTAAGATGAAGGAAGAACGGTCCCCAGCAAAGGAAGAAGATGCCGAGTAATATTGTTAGGGTGATGGCTCCCCTTAGTTTGACGGCCACTTGATTCAGGGAGAGTCGTCTTCCTACCCCCTTCTGCTGGGCGGAAATGCTCTGTGAGTGGCGTCTTGCCAAGATAAACATATGGATGTAGAGGCCCAACATCAAAACCAACATGAAGATGAAAAACACAATAAGACAAAAGATGACGACGTGGCTGTTGGAAAACACGATGAATGTAATGCTACAGGCGGTACTGGCCAACCAGATCCCAGCGATGGCGTTGACTACTCTTCGTTGGGTAATGATGTTGTGATATCGCAAAGCATAGAAGATGGTGACATAACGATCTACAGCAATGGCTCCAAGAAATGACAGCGACGTCACCAGCGAGCACAAGATCATGGTGTCCACAATGTTGTCCATCATTTTGATCATTGGTTCGTTGTAGACTATGATGGCGTGGCCTAGTAGGATCAGGATGACCGTCTCTATGAGATTGCTAATGCTGACAAGCATGTCCGAAGCGGCCAGGCAGCAGATGAAGTAGTACATAGGAGAGTGAAGGTTGTGATTTTTTGCAATGGCCACAACGACCAAGATGTTCTCCAACAAGCTGAGAATACACAAGAATAGGAAAACCCCTTTAGGAACTTCGATGTGGATGATGGTTGTCTCATTGGGTTTTGGCACCAGTGCGGTGGGAAGACTCTCATTGACATCACTCTGCAGGGCTGTAAAGTTGAGCATTGTGACCTGTGGAGGTAAAATAACAGATATTAGATAGGATACCTTTCCTTGTTAACATTCAGAAATTTCAAAATAAATTAAATGAAATAAAGCTTGGCTCCAGGTTATCTTTCGAAAAAGGTACCCCAGCAGGTGATAAAAACAAAAATACATGTAGCACCTCTCTGATACCCCAAAGGCAAGATAGCACCTCCATAGGCAGGGGTGGGCTAGCATTTAACCCCAGGGCTGAGTCCATAGCTAAAATGGGGGACAGAGGAAGGATATTGGACGCCAGTCACTTTTGTCTTGTTAAAGTTTAATTGCAGAACGGTTAAGGAGGTGAAGGTTGGGGGGGGTTGGGGGTCCCAGAGACCGTAGCAGATCTCTTACAGACTCTCCAGATCAATGTCCAGCTTCACAGTGTCAGGACCTTTAAGCTGATCTGGCAATGCTGTAAGTACATTCCCAAGTGTCAGTGTGTCCTCCAAGTGAGTGACCATGCCCTTCTGAGAGAACAAGCCTTCTTCCTGGCTCTCTCCAGCATGGGGCCCCCCTCGGGTCTCTTCCTTGGCACAGCTTCCTCCATACCAGACAGGACAGCTTCAGGACCACTTCAGCACACGTTAGGCCCCAAACTAGGCTATTGGTGTCCTCTAGATCTCCACCCAGTGGAAGAGAGAGATAGAGAGAGAGCACAGGGCCTGTCCCAAATATTTATATCTTCCCAGCATGCACCAGTGGCCTAAACCTCCTACTGGATTGGCTGAAGAAAATATAAATATTTATAACTTAGTTTTGTTTGTGAAATCTCATACTATGACCAGCGATACCAGTGACATCTACTGATGACAGTAAAAAAAATAATAGATGCTCAAATCCTCCCCCATCCAAAACTAAAATAAATGTTTTGATTGGAGTTGGGCTTTAACTTAAATAGCGTTTGGATAATTGGGATACATTGTAACATTTATATTGGAAGTATTTCTGATACTTGATACTGTTTTTCAGCAATATTTATTGATTCTGAATGACAGATCTCTTTATCGGCATTACTTTCAATAGGAAACCAAAGTGAGAACATCGGAGTCATAATTCTATTATTGGTTCCTCTTCTATTTCTTGCTCACTATTTTCATCTACGGGTCTCTCAGAGCTCCCTCTTGTGGTCATGGGTGGAATTGGGATTGGCATCTCATACTAAGCAAACATTTTATTAAATGGAATCTATAAAAGATCCTCTTCCCATTTATCCAGGTCCTTTTAGCCCATTCATAGTGACAATGGGAATGGACTTTTTTTTTTTTTTTTAAAGCAGCACACTACAAAACATGGCATGTGCATTGTGGTGTGCTGCCATGCAGCTACACTCAGGTCCATAAATATTGGGACATGGACACAATTCTAATATTTTTGGCTCTATACACCACCACAATGGATTTGAAACGAAATGAACAAGATGTGCTTCAACTGCAGACTTTCAGCTTTAATCTGAGGGTATTTACATCCAAATCAGGTGAACGGTGTAGGAATTACAACAGTTTGTATATGTGCCTCCCACTTTTTAAGGGACCAAAAGTAATGGGACAGATTAATAATCATCCATCAAACTTTCACTTTTTAATACTTGGTTGCAAATCCTTTGCAGACAATTACAGCCTGAAGTCTGGAACGCATAGACATCACCAGATGCTGGTTTCATCCCTGGTGATGCTCTGCCAGGCCTCTACTGCAACTGTCTTCAGTTCCTGCTTGTTCTTGGGGCATTTTCCCTTCAGTTTTGTCTTCAGCAAGTGAAATGCATGCTCAATCGGATTCAGGTCAGGTGATTGACTTGGCCTTTACATAACATTCCACTTCTTTCCCTTAAAAACTCTTTGGTTGCTTTCGCAGTATGCTTCGGGTCATTGTCCATCTGCACTGTGAAGTGCCGTCCAATGAGTTCTGAAGCATTTTGCTGAATATGAGCAGATAATATTGTCCGAAACACTTCAGAATTCATCCTGCTGCTTTTGTCAGCAGTCACATCATCAATAAATACAAGAGAACCAGTTCCATTGGCAGCCATACATGCCCACGCCATGACACTACCACCACCATGCTTCACTGATGAGGTGGTATGCTTTGGATCATGAGCAGTTCCTTTCCTTCTCCATACTCTTCTCTTCCCATCACTCTGGTACAAGTTGATCTTGGTCTCATCTGTCCATAGGATGTTGTTCCAGAAGTGTGAAGGCTTTTTAAGATGTTGTTTGGCAAACTCTAATCTGGCCTTCCTGTTTTTGAGGCTCACCAATGGTTTACATCTTGTGGTGAACCCTCTGTATTCACTCTGGTGAAGTCTTCTCTTGATTGTTGACTTTGACACACATACACCGACCTCCTGGAGAGTGTTCTTCATCTGGCCAACTGTTGTGAAGGGTGTTTTCTTCACCAAGGAAAGAATTCTTCGGTCATCCACCACAGTTGTTTTCCACGGTCTTCTGGGTCTTTTGGTGTTTCTGAGCTCACCGGTGCGTTCCTTCTTTTTAAGGATGTTCCAAACAGTTGATTTGGCCACACCTAATGTTTTTGCTATCTCTCTGATGGGTTTGTTTTGTTTTTTCAGTCTAATGATGGCTTGCTTCACTGATAGTGACAGCTCTTTGGATCTCATATTGAGAGTTGACAGCAACAGATTCCAAATGCAAATAGCACACTTGAAATTAACTCTGGACCTTTTATCTGCTCCTTGTAAATGGGATAATGAGGGAATAACACACACCTGGCCATGGAACAGCTGAGCAGTCAATTGTCCCATTACTTTTGGTCCCTTAAAAAGTGGGAGGCACATATACAAACTGTTGTAATTCCTACACCGTTCACCTGATTTCGATGTAAATATCCTCAAATTAAAGCTTGTTTCATTTCAAATCCATTGTGATGATGTATAGAGCCAAAAAGATTAGAATTGTGTCGATGTCCCAATATTAATGGACCTGACTGTATATCCAGAGGGTCTCTCTGATGCATAGTTTTTTTTAAACGTTCAGCTGCTGTCAAGGATTTTGAGATTTGTTCAGTTACCCACACTGTTAGGCCAATGGTTGATTTATTGTGGAACACGGCAAAATGCCGTGGCACACTGTGCATGTCTTTACCCCCTTCAATGAGTCTTATATGTTGGCCAAACCATTGCCTGAGAGGGCAGATTGTGCGGCCAACATAGATGAGTCCACAGGGGCATGTCAGACCATAGACCACAAATTCAGATGTAGAAATGGTCAAGCTGATAGTTTTTTCTTTTGAGCAGAAAGATTTTTTGCCTTGTTGGACAAAAACACAGGTTTTGCATCAAGCTTTTTTACACTGGTACATGCCCACAAAGGGTATGAGAGTGATAGGGCTAGGACTGGTGTGGATGGTTTTTAGTTTACTGGGGGCAATTTTATTCTTAAGGTTGGGTGCTTTTCGATAAGTGACTTTGGGTAGCGGTGGGAGAACGGTTTTGAGATGGGGGGTCCTGTTGCAAAATATTCCAATGTTTGGTAAGTATTTTTTCCATTTTTTGTTTTGAAAGTGGAAAGTTGTAATAAATCTGGTTGAGTGGCCTGTCTGTTGTCTATTTTGGCAGGCTTTCCCTTGGAGTAGAGGTCACATGCTTTATTTACCAGATCTTCTGGATATTGTTTGTCCATAAATTTCTTTTTGAGGGGGATACTTTGTAAGGCCTAATCTGTAACCAAAGTGCAATTCTGTTGCAATTGGCAGAACTGTCCCTTCAGTATGTTTTGTATCCATTTCGGATAGTGACAACTTTTGTGATGCAGGAGGGAATTACCAGCAGTCGGTTTAGTATAGATTTTTGCAATAATAGTGTCACCTGCATGGCTTAGTTCTAGATCCAAAAAAGCAACATTAATGGGGTCAAAAACGTGGGTAAATGATAGACCTTAGGGGTTGCAATTGCAGTGATCCACAAAATAAGTAATAAGTTCAGAGGGAACATCCCAGATGACAATTATATCATCAATATATATTGTCCAAAAAAAACGATATTAGCAGAAAATGTATTATGTTGCCAAATATAGTTGTTTTCCCAATAACCCATGGATTAGTTGGCATATGATGGAGCAAAGTTTGCTCCCATGGCGGTTCCCTGCACCTGAGGGTAAAAATCGCCATCAAAACAAAAATAGTTATGGGTAAGACAAAAATTTGTGGCTTCCAGAATGAAAGCAGCTTGTCTGCGATTAATAAGTGCGCAAGGAAAGATTTGAGTGCTAGTAGACCAAATTGGTGGGGAATGGACATATAGAGGGAGTTGACATCTAAACATAACCATATGTAGGAGGATTCCCATCTATATGGTGAGAGGAGTTCCAAAAGATGTGAATCATCTCTAATGTAGGATTGAATTTGATGAACCAGAGGTTGCAGATATTGGTCGATATATTGGCTGAAACCGGTAGTCGCACTCTCCATAGCTGCCACAATTGGTCTGCCCGGAGGAGATGTCAAATTTTTATGGATTTTTGGCAGGTGGTAGAAATATGGGACCTGGTAAAAGTCTTTATGGAAGAAAGAAGCTTCTATTTTGTTGATGATTCCTTTTGTCAAAAGCTGATTTCACCAAAATGTCAACCTCATGGGCAAAGTCCGACGTGGGGTCCTTTTTTAAGTTTCTCATATGTGGCCCTATTGAAGAGAAGTCTCTGAGCTTCTATGATATAGTCAAGTCTACTCTGCAAGAGTATCCCTCCACCTTTATTGGCAGATTTTATGATAATATCTGCCGTGTATGTCAGAGAGTCTAAAGCTTTAGTCTCTAAGGCAGAGAGATTATATTGACTGGATGACACTGTGGAGGATGACTGACAAAGCTTGAGAAAATCAGTGTAAATCACTCAAATAAAACTCTCAAGATAAGGGCCTTTTGATTGAGCAGGATAAAAAATTGATTTTGGCCTAAAAGATGAATGCACTATAGGGGGAGAGGTAGCAAGGTGCTGTGTGAAGAGGATCAATGAGCCATCTTCCTCAGCTAAGGATTCTAGAGCATCTATGATGTCACCATCATATTCAAAGGAACTGGGAGAAGGAACAATTTTCCTGGCAGTTGTGGCTGAAATTTTAGTTGGTCTACCTGACCGTGGTTTGGTTTCACCAGAACCCCTCATTTTCCACTTCTTGATTAGAGTTCGAACACTGCTGATTGGCATTCTCAATTCCTTGGATATCTTTTTATATCCCTTTCCTGTTTTATACAGTTCAACTATCTTTTCCCGCAGATCTTTTTGACAATTCTTTTGCTTTCCCCATGACTCAGAATCCAGAAATGTCAGTGCAGCACTGGATGACAGATGCAAGGGTCTGTCAGGAGTCCAGAAACTCATTGACCTTTTATACACACACACTAATTACAAACAAACAGATCACAGGTGAGGATGGTTCCCTTTAATAGACATTCAAACCCCTTTGTGTCACCTTGTGTGCATGCTATCAGTCCCAAATCACCGGGGTATGTAAACTTTTGATCAGGGTCATTTGGGTAGTTTCTGTTGTCATTATGATTTTAAAAAGAGAAAACACAGCTGATTGATAATAAATGGCTTCAGCCAAACACTAACCATGAGTGACAGAAAAGTTTTGTGTTATCCTTTATATTCTCTGAAAAATGGCCAAGAAATCTTAAATTATGCCGGGGTATGTAAACTTATGAGCACAAGTGTATATTTGTGATTCTGCACAGAACGGCCGCTCTGTAGCAGAAAATGGGCTCTGGGTCGATCGGGACTTGGATACATTTATTACAGGATGTATTACTCTGAGAAGTATGGTTGGTCGGTATTCTAATGAGAAAGCCCAGCATTGGCTTCATGCACTTTGATTGTTGGTGTCTCCTATGGAGGGAATATCTTCTTCTCATTTAGCTGTGTGTATAATCTGATATCCTGCTGGACAAGTCACAGCACAAGCTCTTCACAGCATAGCGAATCTCCCCTAATACTAAAAACACAACCAGAATAAACCCAATGCATTCCGGCTGCGATTGGTAAATTATAATACGTCTGAAATGAATTAACTGGAATAAAAACGAAATAAAATGAAATGAAGTCAAAAATATGTTTTGTCCTAAGAAAAGTCCACAGATAGAGAAAATCCATAGAAAACACATTACATTTCCTCTTCCCGCTCCTAGTCCTGTGACTGGAAGTTACATGACTCCAATTATTGATCAGGAAGCTGGGATTCGGCTTCTTTATGCAGAACGAGGTGAAGATGCAGAAAAGTGAATTATTGTTGGGGATTGGAGGTTCGCGGTGAAGAGGAACTTCGCCCTCTTTTTACTGTTTTTTTTTTTTAACCTCTTGAGCCGCGTACACACGAGCGGAATGTCCGACAGAAAAAGGCCGACGGAAGCTTTTCATCGTCTATTCCGATCGTGTGTGGGCCTCATCAGACTTTTTTCTTTCGAAAATTCTGACGGACCTAGAAATGGAACATGTTCTAAATATTTCCGACGTCTGTATGCTGTTTCGACGGACCAAAAACGACGCATGCTCTGAAGCAAGTACGAGACAGAAGTTATTGGCTACTGGCTATTGAACTTCCCTTTTCTTGTCCCGTCGTACGTGTTGTACGTCACCGCGTTCTGGACGGTCGGACTTTGGTTTGACCGCGTGTATGCAAGACCGCTTGAGCGTAATTCCATCGGAGAAACCTTCGGAGTTTATTCCGATGGCAAAACCGTCCGTGTGTACGCGGCATTACTCTTTTAAATTGACTCAAAACCACAACCAGGGAATCCAGTGCCGATCAGTATTGATCTTCCGCTGCACACCTGGGCCAGCACTGCCATCTTCCTCTCTGTTGCCATTGGGAGCCAGCTGTGTTTTCCAGGCAGGACCAGGACAAGGGGGAGGCAGGAGGGGCAGCTGCCCTCCTTCATTTCTATTTTACACTGAATGGGTTGTTTTACGAGGAGATCATTTACAATCACTTTACGGTCGTTCTGTCACATAAGAAGTCACAAGCAGCTGCCTGTAAAGACGGAATAATTACCTCTCCAGCTCATTGCTTAGAAATTGTCACACACCGTTCACTGGAAAACTGACCCTTCCAGGAGTGTCGACCTCCAGGGCCCTCTGCTGCTCTCATTGGTTCCTCCCGCTGACCTCTATGTCACCACTATGTGTTGTACTGTACAGAGGTCAGCAGGGGGAACCAGTGAGAGCAGCAGGAGGCCCAGGAGGTCGACACTCCCGGAAGGGTCAGTTTTGCAGGACACTTCAGAGGACATTTCCTCGGAGGTGAGGCAGCTGGAGAGGTAAGTGTTCCGGGATTCTGCTCCTTCTGTTTGCTTGAGACCTAAGGAAGGTGAAAACAGACAGGCAGACAAGATGCCAATATGATTGGATCGTTCTTAGGACTAAGCAGCGGACAGCTTGTTTCATTGAAGGCTGGAGGGTGCAGGAGTGACGTTCACACAGAGACATTCAGCGACTTTACTAAAGGCAAATAGACAGTGGCTCCAGAGCTTAGTAAATGAGGTGAAGCTTCACTTTGGAAAGAATACCCAATCACATGCAGGGAAAATTTTTTAAAAAACTGCATTTTTTTTTTTATAGGCAACACTATTAAGCAAGGACTACATGCCACGTTACAGGCTTCTTTAACGACTAAAGAATCTCCCCTGACCCCGATTCTGGGGAACCCCAAATTTCCCTCGGGACTCACACCTGGACAATTCCAATCATTAAAGAGCTCTAATTGTACTAGTGCTTCACATTTTGTGATCCAAGAGAAATGGCCCTCCATTTCAGAATTAGTAGACTCGACGGGTCCGTTTAATCTGCCTTTTTGGAGTGCGGTACAAATACACCATTTTCTTCAGACCATTCCAAACCCTAAATCTTATTCTAGACCTTTGACTACGTTTGAAGAAATTTGCGTAGACACAGAACCATTACCACAGGTCCTATCTAAGATGTATACCTTATTAAACACACCCCCACAACTGCCTAACTTGCCATGCATTACTAAATGGGAAACTGACCTTCAACGATCTTTTACGACAGTACAGAAGCAGAACATGATTGCTCTCTCCCTTAAATCCTTAATATGTACTAAACTGCAGGAATCAAACTATAAGATCCTGACTAGGTGGTATTTAACACCCAGTCGCCTGCACTTGATGTTTCCCAATACGTCAAATATTTGCTGGAGGTGTCGCAAAGAGGTGGGAACGATACTTCACATGTTCTGGTCCTGTTCTAAATTGACAGATTTCTGGTCCAAGGTCCGTTCTATCTCCCAAAAGTTCACGGACTTTCAGATTCCAAATGACCCAGCATTTTTCCTACTCCATATATCCTCCATACCACTTAAAACATATAAAAAGTCCATTCTACGTCACTTAATAAATGCAGCCAAAGCCTGCATCCCCATGCTCTGGAAACAGCAAACCCCACCGACCACCTCAATGTGGCTACAGAAAGTAGAAGATATTAACAAGATGGAAGACCTCATATTGACAGCTCAAGACAGACAAGCACGTTATACAAAAACCTGGACATTGTGGAATATGTTTAAATATTCTGAGGAAGGGAAAGCACTTTTCGGTAATCCAGACCATTAAAGAATCACATAACATTTCCGACATAAAATATCTATTTAAATATGGGTTTCCGCCGATACTCCCCCCCCCCACCCCCACCCCATCCCCCAATATCCCTCAATACTTTCCCCTATTTCCTTCCACACCTCCCCTTCTCTACCCTCTCACTCCTATCTATTTTTTCCCTCTTTCTTATCTACTACTAACTTCTCTACTTTTCTGCCTTCCTTTTGGGTAGCTACCTTTTGATTAAAATAAATAAATATCTAAGAAAGACTTGGAATTCAGCTAGAAAACCTACTTAGAAGACTTCTACATGTCTTTACAGGAAAATATACCTTTTAGTAGCAATCACATGTTAACGGATTGGATCTCCTAAGTCCTTCTATATATATGTTATCTTATGTAATGCTATACTGTCGGGAGGCTGCGACCCCCTTGAACTGTTATATACCGCTCTGGTATGTTCGGGGCTTTGCCCCTTCTCTCTTTTATAAAACATCAATAAAAATTATATTTGCAAAAAAAAAAAAAACTGCATTTTTTCTTGCACATGATTAGATGATGGAAGTCGGCAGAGCTTCCCCTCATTTAATAGTTTGTTAAGCGCAGCGCTAACTATTAGCGCTTTATAAATCCTCAGTAATAATAATAATTTACTCATCTCTGGTGCAACTGCTCTTGCAGAGTCTATTGGCCTTTAGTAAATGAACCCCCTTTGTCTCAAGGTGATTTATAGTGATTGGAAAAGTTTAAATCCGTCCAATCAAACTCTCCCTCCAGAGTTGGGTATCTGTTGCTGCCATACACAGGAGATTGTTATCTGTAGCAGCTTCCCTCTCATACATCAACATTTCTACACTAATGACAAAGGTCCATTCATTCAGACTCCTATCCTGACACCCCAAGATTTCAGGTCACCCCAGTGCAGACTCCTATCCTGACACCCCAGGATTTCTGGTCACCCCAGTGCAGGCTCCTATCCTGACACCCCAGGATTTCTGGTCACCCCAGTGCAGGCTCATATCCTGACACCCCAGGATTTCTGGTCACCCCAGTGCAGGCTCCTATCCTGACACCCCAGGATTTCTGGTCACCCCAGTGCAGGCTCCTATCCTGACACCCCAGGATTTCAGGTCACCCCAGTGCAGGCTCATATCCTGACACCCCAGGATTTCAGGTCACCCCAGTGCAGGCTCCTATCCTGACACCCCAGGATTTCAGGTCACCCCAGGTGCAGGCTCATATCCTGACACCCCAGGATTTCTGGTCACCCCAGTGCAGGCTCATATCCTGACACCCCAGGATTTCAGGTCACTCCAGTGCAGGCTCATATCCTGACACCCCAGGATTTCAGGTCACCCCAGTGCAGGCTCATATCCTGACACCCCAGGATTTCTGGTCACCCCAGTGCAGGCTCCTATCCTGACACCCCAGGATTTCTGGTCACCCCAGTGCAGGCTCATATCCTGACACCCCAGGATTTCAGGTCACCCCAGTGCAGGCTCCTATCCTGACACCCCAGGATTTCAGGTCACCCCAGTGCAGGCTCCTATCCTGACACCCCAGGATTTCAGGTCACCCCAGTGCAGGCTCATATCCTGACACCCCAGGATTTCAGGTCACCCCAGTGCAGGCTCATATCCTGACACCCCAGGATTTCTGGTCACCCCAGTGCAGGCTCATATCCTGACACCCCAGGATTTCTGGTCACCCCAGTGCAGGCTCATATCCTGACACCCCAGGATTTCTGGTCACCCCAGTGCAGGCTCATATCCTGACACCCCAGGATTTCAGGTCACCCCAGTGCAGGCTCCTATCCTGACACCCCAGGATTTCTGGTCACCCCAGTGCAGGCTCATATCCTGACACCCCAGGATTTCAGGTCACCCCAGTGCAGGCTCATATCCTGACACCCCAGGATTTCTGGTCACCCCAGTGCAGGCTCATATCCTGACACCCTAGGATTTCTGGTCACCCCAGTGCAGGCATTTAGAAGAAATTGGTGCCTTAGTGATTGGATGGTACCTGCTGACCCTAAGAGGTCCTTAGCATGCATCCTAAATACACTAGAGGGCATAGGTGTGCGCAGCCTATTGCATAAGGGTGTGCACCTCAAAGCTCCAACACATATGCATTTGTGACATATTAATCGGCCTCTTCCCCCGCTTATCATTCTTAAAACAATGGGGGGGGGGGGTGGACCAGGGGGACCTGGGCAGCAGAAAGAAGAGTAACTGGGACAAGAGGGGTGGCATACATTGGTACCAATCCCCTGTATTTTCCTCCTGTGGCAGCTGAATGTCGGTGAGAGGAAGAGGAGGAGAAGCCTACTTTTAGCTGCTGCAGAAGAAAATACAGATCGGTTCCACCAATTTCCACCCCCGTCGCCTATCCTGTCCAGGTTATGGGGGTCGGCAAGTAAGGATCGCGGCTTACCTGTCACCTGCCCACGATTGATGGGTTGCCAACTCCCGGATTAGGGTGTGCCCGGGCACACCTGGCACACCCCTTGCGCACGCCTATGCCAGAGGGGCTCATTCCCTGTCTCATTTGTATTATTACAAGAATATGTTCCTCACCCTCAGACAGAAGTGGAGTTCCCCTTCCAGGGCTGTCAATCCTCTTTAGTCATATAGGTGTCATTGTGCCCCCCTGTAAAGCTGGTCATAGGTGGGTAGAGTTGTGAAAGAAAATTTCCAGGAAAATAATGTTCTGACAGCTTTTTTATACCTGGTGGCAGTGCGTTAAGGTGAGATAATTTTGGATACATCCCTAGAATCTTATATACTCTCTCACCCAAATAAATCTTAGACAATCCCCACTTCTGTGTGGCCAGGTGGAGGAGACCCCCGAGAGATCGGAGGAGGTAAATCAACCTAATATATGTGGCAGAAAATATCTCCATCACCAAATCCCGGAGAACACCATCCTTGGATCAAATACCTTACAGGGGGAGATATGACGGAAAGCAGGCGGTGAGCTCCTGGATCAGACGGGTCATACGAGTTCTATATACTCTCTTCCTTTACTCTCTCTATGGTTATCCCTCCTGCTGCAGGTAAACTTTATAAGGAGCACAAGGTGGATGATTGGCTAAGATCGTGGGATGAATTACCCCCCCCCCCCCCCCCCATACAAGTCTCTTCGAGAACTATATGGCACTTAGTATCCCTCCAAACTGAAATTGTTCCCATTTGTATGGGGCAGAGGGGTGGCCCCTCCGAATAAGGTTTGTGATGGGTCACTGCAAACCTCTGAATACCCTGGAGGCCAAGGCATTAAACTGTATAGAATGTTATGTCTTATTTCTAACACTTTTCTTAAACTTAACTGTATTGACATGTTTTGTACTGAGATATCTGAACTTTGATAGGATTTTTTTGTATCTCTTTTGAAATACACTCAATAAACACATTGGGAAAGAAAAGAATGTTCTAAGAAAGTCTGTTCACTTTTCTAATCATTAGCGGGGTCAACATTAGTAAAAAACATTTGGTCAGCCAGAGGTCTGGGGAGCAAGGCACCGCATCCCAAAAGTTAAAGAATACAAATAGAACACAAATTGGGGACTTTTAAGTTGCCAGACAGAAACAATGTACTACATCATACTTTAAAATCCATATCAAGTTTTATTATGTACATTAAAAATACTTTGTTATAAAAAGAAGATTTGAATAGCAGTCAGATGCGATCCAGGTACATAGTACATTATGGCTCAACATGTTTCACCAAAAGATGGCTTCTTCAGACTTTTTAAGAGACTTTGTTGTTCTTCTATGACACACTGATATCCCTATGATGGTAGTTTTGTGGCTTCTGCACTGACATATACTTACCTGGTGGCATCTCTGGGTGAATATCTGGTACAGTAATTAAAAAAGTTTCCTGAAGAAGCCATCTTTTGGTGAAACATGTTGTGCAATATTTGCTGCACTATGTACCTGGATCGCATGCCAGACAGAAACAATGTACTACATCATACTTTAAAATCCATATCAATTTTTTTAGGTACGTTAAAAATACTTTGTTCTAAAAGAAGATTTGAATAGCAGTCATATGCAATCCAGGTACAAAAGATGGCTTCTTCAGCTGGCTTCTTCGCTGTACTATGTACCTGGATCGCATATGACTTCTATTCAAATCTTCTTTTAAAACAAAGTATTTTTAATGTACCTAATAAAACTTGATAAGGATTTTAACCTTCTCTCGCCCACGCTGTAACCGTCACCTTAATTGCCGGGAGGCCATCATATGACGTCCTCCTGTGCATGAGCTGCCTGCGTGCCCCCAGTGGGGTGCGCGCGCCTCGCTTTGTAATCACAGAGTCTGTGAGACTCGGCTGATCAGTGCCTATCAGTGCCATCTATCAGTGCTCTTCAGTGCCACCCATTAGTGTCATTAGTGCCCATTAGTGCCCCCCATCAGTGCCATCTTATCAGTGCCCATCAGTGAAGGAGAAAAATTACCTGTTTTAAAAATGTTATAACAAACTATGAGTCTATTTTTTGGGGGGGGTTTCAACACTTTTGGTCTTTTTTTGTTTTTTTAGCAAAAAAAAAAACCTGTGGTGATTAAATACCACCAAAAGATTCACCAAAATTCTATTTGTGTGAAAAAAAAAATGCTAAAAATTTCATTTGGTACAGTGTAGCATGACCGTACAATTGTGATTCAAAAAGTGAGAGCGCTGAAAGCTGAAAATTGGTCTGAGCAGGAAGGGGGTTTAAGTGTCCGGTAAGCAAGTGGTTAAAGTATTATGTAGTACATACATTGTTTCTGTCTGGCACCTTTAAAAGTCCCCAATTTGTGTTCTATTTGTATTGGGCTCAAATTGATATTTGTTTTCAATTGCAGTGACGGGAAAATTGGAAGGAACAGGATTTGGTTTTCATTTGGTAAAGTTCATTCATTCCAAAACCAAATGTTAAAAGCATATGAAACCTTCCAAACTACATTCAAATGTTCTGAGAATCTTCACATTTTCCTAAGAGTTTTTGTTTGAAGTTCTCTCCATCGATGGCTTAAGGTGTTATACATGGAGGAGACGACACGAGCTAGGCAGAAACAGGAGCCGCCCCGAGATTTATCATTGTAGAGGAGATTCCTAGAACTACAAGAGGTGGGGACAGGATACCGGCACTCAGAAAGAAATACGTTGCACCAAGATGCGTTAAACTGCATCTTGGTGCAATTTTTAATTTTGGCGCGATTTTTGCAATTTTTTCTGTTTTTTTGGTGCAATTTTTTTTTTTGCATTTTTTTTTTGTTTTGTTTTTTGCATCTTGGGTTTATACACCTTGATTTTATGATTGGGACACTATATGTATACACACATGTTTTTGGATATGGTGCCATAATTACAATTTGGTGCAATTTTTTTTAATAACTTTTTTGTTTTTTTGGTGCGATTCTTTGCATTTTCAGTTGGATTTGGTTTTTGGGTTCACTTACATCCTGTATTTTGGGTTTGGACACTATATGCACTGTTATAAGGAGAGGATCACTATACTATCATGACATTCATGTTTGGATGTTTTATGCACTGATATAAGGAGAGGATTTATTTTTATTTTTATGTTACACTAATTTGTACGCTATTACATTTTTGGTGACAACTTCTCCTGTGTAGGATTGGTGCCCACACCTAGAGGGCTTTAGTACTCACCTACTGGGGTAGGTGAGGTGTGATAACTATCATACTATCACCTTTATGGTAACTGTTTTGTTATAATTTATTCTACAATAGCACTGTGTCTTTTAATATTTAGCCACTATAGAGTGATTTGGTAGGGCACTATTTGACATATAGGTAGCGCCACTCGCCCACTCGCCCACTCGCCCCGTCATATCTTCTTTCTTTTCAGAAACAAATACGTTTGGTGGACTATCAGACTTTCCACCTTACATACTCATGGACTCAGTAGACACGAGAACGGACTATTGCTGTACTATTGGTTCCTGGGGATGATGATGATGTGTTTAATCTCATCTCAGTATAAATGTGATTCTTTGTTACACATGTGCGCCCATTTTAACTAAAACAAAAAAAAAAAGGTGTGGTAAAAAAGCTAAGTTGCATATTGAATTTGTGTGCAGCATCCCCCTTGTTGTATTTTGGACTTTAGGGGTAGAGTGAAGCCCCCTTGAAGCATGCACCCATATGCAAGGAACTACATGCAGCTCACCCATTGATTTCATATATATATACATTATATATTATATATAATATGCAGTATAAATGTATTATATAGCCAAAGGTATGTGGGCACCCCTCCTATTTATTGAGTTCAGGTGCACAAAGCCGGCTCCATAAAGACATGGGGTGACCAGTTTGATGTGGAGGAACTGGAGTGTCCTCTACAGAGCCCTGACCTCATCCCTACTGATCTTCTTTGGGATGAATTGGAATGCTGATGGTAAGCCAGGTCTTCTCATCCAACATCCGTACCTGACCTCACAAATGGCATAAATTCAAACAAATACCCTTTAAAATCACATGGAAAGACTTTTCAGAAGAGAGGAGGCTGTTATAGCCACAAAGAGGGACAACACCATATAGGTGTGATGGGTGGAAGAATTCAAGTGTCCTGCACAGAGCCCTGACCCCCAACCCTACTGAACACCTTTGGGATGAAATTAGAATGCCAATGGTAAGCCAGGTCTTCTCATCCAACATCAGTACCTGACCTCACAAATGGCATAAATTCAGACCGATCCACTCCATAATCACATGGAAAGACTTATCAGAAGAGAGGAGGCTGTTATAGCCACAAAGGGGGATAACACCATATAGGTGTGATTGGTGGATGAACTCCGGTTTCCTGCACAGAGCCCTGATCCCAACCCTACTGAACACCTTTGGGATGAATTGGAATGCCAATTGCAAGTCAAGTCTGCTGTGTACAAAGCCAGCTCCATAAAGACATGGTGTGACCAGTTTGGTGTGGAGGAACTCAAACCTGATAATAAATACTCTTTTATGGAGTTCATGGTCAGGTGTTCACAAATGAATGGCTAGTAAAGTGCCATTGGATTTATAATATATATAAAATAAAATAATGGCACTTTCATTGGTGATTTGTTTTTAGAGGTGCCAGTTCCAGTACTGCCATTAGATCACCGGCTCACTAGGGTGCAATGCACAAATAAATGTGAATGTCCAAGAAGCCTCGTAAAAACAAGTCAGCAAAGACATTTCACGTGTTTCTCCTCAGACAGGTTCACGTGTGAAATTTTGGCAACTGTGACTGACTTCTAGTACTGCAAACATACCTTATTCATGTAACAGCATCATTATCTATTAGTATTTATAAAGTACTCCTATGCAATACTACACATCGATCGATCCCATTTGTAGGACTCTTTCCTGGTCACACAGACCCCCTACAACCAGCTTCGTCAGAAACAAATCAAATGACCACCATGTTTTTGGATGGACCAGGATGAGAGAAATGGAGAGTTTTTTCGTTTCCCATGAAATTCTAACAAAATCCAAAAGATTTGAAATTCAGATTCAGAATCCGAATACTTTATTCATCCCAAGGGAAATGATTCAATGCACCTTTGTGATCTGAATGGGGTCCATGGTGAAGGTTGAGTTAGGGTAGTTCTTGGTGGTTTACAAGGGGGCAATGAATTTTACTTTCAAAATATTTTATTTTCAAAGTATATAGAATACAATTTGATACATTTAATGATTGTTTTAAAGTTTCGTTAAAACTAAATCCTGGATAATGACTAGTTCATAAAAATAAGTTTATAAACAACTAGAAACATAATGAGAAGGGATATTCCATTCCTGCTAGGCCGGGGGCAATGAGTTTTATGTGGCTTCTGAGGTTTACTGAAGCTCCTTTCAAATATCCAAGATATGACCGATCATCAGCTTCATTATTTTAGGCTTTTTTTTTTTCACAGAAAAAAGTAAACCTGACAATTTTCACAACAGTAAAGAAAAAATGATCAAATGTATGAAAAAGAGGAACATTTAGATACCTCACCAAACCATTGACTGGTGGTGTCATTTAAAACACATACACCAGGAGGATTCACCTGCAGTAAATGTTTGGTGAATGTCAGATTCATTACTGTGTAAAAATGCCCCTAAGGTAAAGATAAGTACCCTAAATACATCCTCAAAATAAAGAAATAAGGAGCGCTGTTTTCTAAGTATATTCTGCCTAAGAAGCTCCTTGAGAGTTTTTGCCTTGGAGAAATTTTGCGGTGAAATACATTTTTGCCAAAATCACATCCCTCATCCCCAGTGGTGAGAGGAAACCAGGGACAAACTATGAGGCACCCGGAGAGCATGTAACCCCCATAGAGATAGTGAGTACTTCATCAGTGCAACTCAAGAGTTCCCATTATCATGCCACCTTGGCAAGGCAATAGGAAGGAGCAGAGAACACCGCTCAGGTGAGTAGATCCAGGTGAATCAATGAATGAGCTGAAGGACTCCTCCCAAGGGTGTAAGCCACGGCTCGTCCTCCGTACAGACTGCAAAAGGAAGGAACGGCTGCACACCAAGATATTGGATATGATTCCTTAATTCTTTATTAAACAAAACAAAGTGACACACCACAGGAAGAACAGAAGGCAGATGCGTTTCACACAGAATCATATGCTTAATCAGGGCTTAATCATTCTGTGAAACGCGTCTGCCCTGATTGCTGTTCTTCCTGTGGTGTGTCACTTTGTTTTATGGATCAAGAATAAAGAATTAAGGACTCACAAAGGGGTATAGTATGAATGTGCCAATGTCAGGGATGGTTAGATTACCTCTTATGAAGATGAAGATGTCTTGAAATCTAATCCAGCGTTGTATTTTCTCCTGCCAGGGTCCAAATGATGTCTTACTCACAGCGGGCAAGGCTTTTTATTTGTAGTCCTTTTGATGCGCTTTGTACATTTTGATGACCTTAGAATCCCAATGTTTTTTATAGTTCTGCCTTCTGAACAATTTCTTGTGTGAAGAGCAGTTTCCCGCTGTGCTTCTGACATACCAGGCCGGTGTTCTTCTGCTTGATTAGGATTACAGTAGAAGAGATGCTCAGGCTTCTCCCGCTGGTAGCAGGTCTCTCTTCCAGCTCTCCCAGGTTGAGCCTCAAGAGGTCTCAGAATGGAGCTCATTCACCTTTTCCTCTTCCTGACCTCTCTTAAATTTCTTCTTTAACACCGTCCACTATACCGAAGAATATGTTTGTTTCAGATGAGGTTAGGACAAAGAATGAGTCTTTTTTCCCCCCTCTGCTTAGTCTTTAAAGGCATCTTCCCAGCCCCTCCTAGCTCGTAGAATGGACACACATGACCAGGGAAGCCAGAGGCAGTGATTTGTTATGAAACCTCTTAAAAACCATGCAATGTGCAATCCACCACCCTTTAATTAAAAACAAGGAGCTTCTCAGTTTGCCTATTGATACAACAAATATGAACTGATTTCATAATGGTTATTTATGGATCACATCTCGGAGCACATGCTGGTCTACTATGAACATTAGAGAACCCTCCGGTCAAATGGGAACTTTGCAGGTTTAGTTAATGGCCTTTTCACACCAATGCAGGATCACGATGCAATAAACGTGCATGAAATCTAGATACTATTATTCATTAGGAGCTCCTTCACATTGGTGCATTGGGGTAGAGGGCAGTTTGTTACATTTTCTAAGTAGTCAGATGTGGAGCTACAGCAACATGGAGAAGGTGACAAGGCCCTCTGTTACATAGTTTATCTATTAATCAATTAATGTAGGTTTTTATGAACACAAACACACCAATAGGTTCTTTAGCACCACATCCCAGGATTAAATGGTAGAAAAGACACAGAATTGGGACTTTGAAGGTGCAAATATATTGATATCAAATATAGTATAAAAAAATTATTTTATTTTAAAAAACCAAAATAAGAATTCATTCCTTTAAAAAGAGGGAAAAAGGAGATACAATACTGGCTAGTACAATAATTTGTAGTTACAACAACACAGCAGTAATGGTAAACTTCCCAACATGTATCGCCCATAGAACGGGCTTCCTCAGGGGATGCTGGTCATGCGTAACGTACAGTGCCTATATCTCCTAAACAAAGGGGGAGAAATCAACGACTCCCGGGATGACTGAATGTTTGCTGCATTGAAGAAACCATGCGCTAAAGTGGCCGTAGATGGTAATTACAGACCAAAGTAGTAGGTTCAGCAGCTGGCCAAATACCAGGGGCCACACAGCTTCATATCATCAGATAAGGGATATCTGAATGACAAAGAAAAGCATGCATGTGTCCCCTAGGTTCCCGCAGCATTAATCAATTAACTGTATTGTAAGCTGTATCTCCTTCCCTCATTTGCTGTATGGAGTGTTGTATGTTTTTGACTCAGTAAAGATGATTTTATTGAAATGCCGCCATCCAGACATTTTTCATACCATTACATAGTTAACCACTTAAGGACCGGAAAGATTTGCCCCCTTAATGACCAGGCTATTTTGTGCGATACGGCACTGCGTCACTTTAACCGACAACTGCGCGGTCGTGCGACGTATTTAATCCCCTCTGCGTTTTTTTATTTTTTGCGCTATAAACAAAAAAAGAGCGTCAATTTTGAAAAAAAATTTTTTTTACATTTTGCTATAATACATATCCAAAAAAAATAATAATTTCTTTATCAGTTTAGGTCGATATTTATTCTTCAACATATTTTTGGCCCCTTTCAGGACGCGGGACACATGAATTACAATTGCAGGGATAGGCGGGGGCGTGTATTAGAGCCAACAGGCTTCAAAATAGGGTGGGCTCGGGGCGCAGAGAGTGCGCCCTGATCCCACCCAGTTGTGCGACACTAGCAAATGAATATTCGCTATTTTGCCACATTCTCCTCCCGGTCAATCAGGAAGCACCTATTGGCCAGGGAGTCTTATGACTCCCTGGGCAATTGTGTCTCAGGACACACTTCTGGGTTCCAATCGGCCGGAAAGGAGAATGCTTGTGTCCTCGCAGGAGCAGACCCGGCTCCTCCTTCTCCCTGCCTCCTTGTCTTCTCCATGCCTCCCACTAGGATGATCGCCGCTGGCCATGTCCATATCTGTGTCTTTGTCTGGGGTAGTTGTGTTGGTTGTGCCACCCCCCCAAAAATAATAGGCACCAGCCGCCACTATGGGGCGATCAAGGGGTTAAGTGTTCCCTAGGGGGTGTGTTTCTAACTGTGGGGGAGTGTACACTAGGATACTAGATACACTGATCACTAGGAACAGTAGATGTCTCTCTACTCCCCTGTCAGGACTGGGATCTGTCTGTTTACATTTACAGATCCCCATTTTGTCTCTCTCAGGAGCGGCTGCCGGCCATGTGTATAGGCTCCAGCGTCACGGGCGTGCGCACGCTCCCTCTATTACTCTTAAAGGGGCCGACGTACACCTACGGTGATTCGTGCAGCTGTGCCAACCTGCTGCAGTATAATGACAGCAGCTGGTCGGCAAGCAGCTAATCTGGTTAAAAAAAAACAGAAGTCCATCCAGTTCAACCAACAGAGAAAAAAACACAAACACACACAAATAGAGAACCTCCATATACACTATCCCATACCCACAGTTGATAAAGAGGAAGGCAAAAAAAAACCAATAAAGCATGACTCAATTTGCGGGGGGGGGGGTTCTTACGGATCCCCCAACAGGCAATAGGATATTCCCTGGATCAACTTTACCTATAAATATTAAATGTTGCACTACTTTCTACTATAGTGCTGATATTATGCTGTATTATTCCCGTCAAACCAGCAAGGGGAGAGCAAAGACAAGCCAGCCCATAGACTTCTAAGCAGAGTGGTGAATCATGGGAGTTGCAGTTCAAGTCCACAGCCATGCAGTGGAGCTGGTGAACTCTTTCCACTACAGATCCCAAAACACACTGGGGAGCAGGGGGAAGGGTGAGACGGCTTTTACTGGTTTGCCTGGGAAAGTTCCGCTCTCTTGGCACCAAGGACTTGGGGAGCACACATCTGTGGCCAAGGACAGAGGCTGTCAGGCTGAGAGAGATCAGTCAGGAGGCCCAAGAGGAGAGAGAAAGAGATGCAATATTGCACAATACAGATCACTGTGATCGAGGCGCACCTTGCCACAGAGGGACTGGAGAGACCTCCCATCCACAGCTTGCCACAGAGGGACTGGAGAGACCTCTCATCCACAGCTTGCCACAGAGGGACTGGAGAGACCTCTCATCCACAGCTTGCCACAGAGGGACTGGAGAGACCTCTCATCCACAGCTTGCCACAGAGGGACTGGAGAGACCTCTCATCCACAGCTTGCCACAGAGGGACTGGAGAGACCTCTCATCCACAGCTTGCCACAGAGGGACTGGAGAGACCTCTCATCCACAGCTTGCCACAGAGGGACTGGAGAGACCTCACATCCACAGCTTGCCACAGAGGGACTGGAGAGACCTCTCATCCACAGCTTGCCACAGAAGGACTGGAGAGACCTCTCATACACAGCTTGCCACAGAGGGACTGGAGAGACCTCTCATCCACAGCTTGCCACAGAGGGACTGGAGAGACCTCTCATCCACAGCTTGCCACAGAGGGACTGGAGAGACCTCTCGTCCACAGCTTGCCACAGCAGGTCTTCAGAGGTCCCTCAGAGAGAAAGCAGGCTGACACTTTTCTACTGCAATCATTCAGCTGAATCGCAGGAACTGGTGAGGGGGCTCATTACCCAATATATACCCTGTTAGTTATTTGAGACGGGACACTAAGAGTACCACATCACATCTGTGATTTACCTGCTCTGCAATTATATCCCCCCCCCCCAACCCTTTTGGATACTGCTTCTGCCTTATCTATTACATTGTTACTATCCTACACTACATTCTGGCTCATTTGGACTGCCAACAAGTCCACCAATGCTTTTAAGGGGCCCCAAGGATAGCCGGCAGAAGAATCACCTAAAGTGGATGTAAACCCAATGTCATCCTTTCTAAACTCCTGCCATAGGGGTTATCTATAAGGATATACATGCCTCCTGCATGTATCTTTACCTGTCAAATGTCTCCCCCTCTGTCTGTTATGAGAACCGAAAAACTGCAGATTCTGTGGGTGGGTCTGTTGTCTGGAGCTCGGTGGGTGGAGTCATGATGTCAATAGACTCCCCGCCCACCTCTACACTCCCCTTCAATATGTCAATATGCATTCATTTTCTCCTGTGTATTTCTTACACTGAACTTCTGCTATGATCTCTAACATCCAGTGAAAAGACAGGAAAGTAACCACATGACTTCAGCATGCCCAATCATGCTGAGGTGTGGAACAGCCAATCCTTGCAGAGCTGCTGAAGGAGTGGGGGTGGGAATTACAAAATAATGCATGTCTCTTAGGCTAGCGCACAAGATATGTAAATCACCTGTCACTCACAGCAAGGGGGAGGATTTGACAAAGTTTTTCTCTGTTTGTCAAGATTTATCTCACTGAACAATAAAAGAGGATTGCTCAGAGCTGGGTTAACTTTTTGTGGCAATACTGGGCTCAAATGATAGGAAATCTTATACTCTACATTATGACATAAAAAAAAAAAAATTGGGGGTTTACATCGACTTTAAAAGACTGGCCGTCCCATTGAATCACCCTACACATTACTCCTTTCCCTTTTCCATTACTACTATTTTCCCATGGACAGTGTGTACCAGTTAGCCTAGGCTTAGCACAACCGCCATTAATGCTCTCTGGCAGTATAGACATGCATTTGGTAGTTCATGTTTCATTACTGTCCACTGCTGCATCTAAGGTGGCTTTGCTACTGTTTATGCTGATCTGAAACCCAACAGTTACTTTTATATATAGTCCTATATACTACTCAACATTCTGTAGGCCAAGTGTGTTACCACCATTGTTGTTCCAACCCTTTGTTTGCTTTATTGTCACCTCTGCTCAGTGACAATATATTAAGATGCTTTACTGACTTGCTTAAAGAGGAAGTAAACCCTGATGCCTTGACCTTCGTTCAGGGCTTTTCTTTTCATTCTTTTTCTGAATCCGCAGTGAGGCTCAAAAACAGAAACCTGTATGTGAACAAAAAAAAGTGCATGTAAACACTCACACACAAAAAGTGCACTTAAGGGTGTGCTTTTTGTCCACCCTCGAAGGAGTAGGACCTTACCCTGAACACCTGATGCGCAGACAGGGACAAGGCTTCAAACATGGTCCACCTAGTCAAAAGGCCTGGCAGGACCCCTCTCCCCATGGTCAAATGAAACAGCCCGAGTACTGGGTTGAGGGACTCTCCCAAAGATAGACCCCCTCCAATTCAGGGGAGGAACCTGTCACGGAACGTCCCACACTCCGCTTGAGTGCTTCCGTCATATACCGCTTCCTAAGTTCTGAAACACGAGTCCAATGGATCTGGCTATAGGAACCCCAAGAACTAGACAACACCAGTCTTGGAGTACATCAGAACTCCTTTGAAAATCCAGGGCCCATAATCAAAAGGCAACAGGCTAGCGTTCAGTCCCCTCCAATAGCCTCTATCTCGGGTGAGTCTGTCACATTTCTCCCCCATCAAAGGTTGACTAACAAGGTCCCAGACCTCCACCTGGTCTGGACATGCATTAGTCAGGCAGAGTGAACCCACATAGTCTTCCCGCATGATCTCCATTCTTGGCTGCAAGGAATAGTTGACCTCAGTAGGTGTGGGGCAGAGGTCATTTACTCTCTGTCTGGCTGCCAGGGCTTCAGCTGGATTGTTTTTAACATTCCTGGGCTCAGTCTGCTGCTGGGCAGAGGGGCCAATCACCCCTGCTTCTTGAAGCTGTAGAGGGACACTAGGTGCTAGGTAGAGGCCAGCGGTGCTCTGCCCTGTTGCCAGCGATTCAGCTGGGAGTAGCAGCTCCACTACATCAGCTTGTCGTTGGAGAGAGGGGCCAACTGCCCCGTCTCCCTGGAACTCCACAGTTGTTGCCGGTACTGGGAAGAGGTTGGTAGCACTCTGCTCTGTTGCCAGCACTTCTGCTGGGGACTCTGCATCCTCCGCTCCAGCTAACCGTTGGGGCAGGAGGCTGGCTTCCTCCACTCCCAAACTGTGTAGTTGCCATTGGAAAAGGGAGCCAGCTGCTTCCTTTTCCATTCCCTCATCTGGATGCTGGGACGACATGTCGATGGTACTGTCTCCCAGGTGCACGGATCTTTGCTGGGGAGGAAAGTCCGCTTCCTCCACCCTGGCCAACTGTTGGGGAGGGACAACACACACCTCCTCTCCCTTCTCCCCCTGTATCTGCTGCTGGGAAGTGATTGCCACCTTCTCACCCTGAGCCTCCGAAACTGCCACAGGTGTGGGGCAGAGGTCTTGGACCCTCTGTTCAGTTACCAGATCTTCAGCTGGAGAAGTTTGTTTTAACTCCATAGATGCTGCTGGCAGAAAATCACATGTCCCTGTCAGTGTTGTGGGAGAAAGGCTGACTACCTCTTCTCTCAAGAAGGCCGAAGCCACTGTTGGTGCTGGGCAGAGCACAGTGAACTTTGGCCCTGATAGCAGCTCTTCTGCTGGAGGCTCATCAGGTTGTTCTTCCTCAGCCGAAAAGTCTATCAAATCCCATGTCTCTGCAACTGATGTCTGGGGATAGAGGTTCACCATCTCCTGTCCATGGAACCCAGAAGATGCTATCATTTCTGGGCAGAGATTAGCAGAGCTCTGCCCTGTTGTCAGCACTTCAGGTTTGGGGACGGCAATCTCCAGATTTTCCACTGCCGATTCTCTGGCATGCTGCTGAACTTGTTCTAGCAGTTTGCTGTATGCCCTTTCCAGATGCTGTTCCTTCCTTAGCAAATGGTCCAGATCAGGTTTGAGCTCTGAGACCCCTGCAAGACCGAGCATAGACTCTCTATATTCTCTCAGGTCCTCAAGGTCAGGTTCCCCTTCATCGCCAAACATAAAAAGATCTGTAAGGCTCTCCCACAGCAATCCAGGGCCGCCAAAGTCATATCCCTCCGGAGAGCATTCTGTTGTCTCCCCTAAATATCCCTCCTCTGCGTGCCATTGCAGAGCCCGATAACGATTGTCCAGCTCTATCTCCTGCTGGACCAACCTGTCCAACTCAGTCACCCATTGCTCCTGGGGCCGCTCTCCCAGGAATGCCATCCGCAATGCCTGTTGGTCACTGGCCCGTTGCTCTTGGGTTGGAAAGCACTTGCCCTGTTTTATACCAGCGAGACGGAGGGCTGCAATCCAGAGCTCCACCTGAATTTGCTGCCTAAGCTCCAGGTATTCATCCTCAGACACAGTCCTGGTGTATGTTGAAAGGATGATCCGCAGCAGCCCCGGGAATTCTGATGCCAGGTCCATATCTCCACTGGGGTGACTGAAGTCTGCTATCCTGATCTTGGATCCAGGTGGAGGCTTAGATTTCCCAGACTGCAGGAAGCTTTCCCGCTGCTTGCCACCAATGTCACGGAACGTCCCACACTCCGCTTGAGTGCTTCCGTCATATGCCGCTTCCTAAGTTCTGGAACACGAGTCCAATGGATCTGGCTATAGGAACCCCAAGAACTAGACAACACCAGTCTTGGAGTACATCAGAACTCCTTTGAAAATCCAGGGCCCATAATCAAAAGGCAACAGGCTAGCGTTCAGTCCCCTCCAATAGCCTCTGTCTCGGGTGAGTCTGTCACAGAACCTAATGGCCACTCATCCTCCCCCTAGACTGCAGGTTAGGCCCGAGGACCCACACCCTCCATCCAATAAAAAAACACACACTAAAGTGAAAAGGTGACAAACTTATTTAGAGATAAAATCATTTAAATAAATAGGTGCCTGTGCTAGTACATAGGAAGGCCCTAAGGCCCGGTAGCTAAAAAATTGCCTCGGGCTTAGCCAAAAGACCTAGCCCAAAGAGGCCTGGTGAAGAAAAAATGTAAGGTGCCATGACCATGTGCCCGCTCACACAAGTGGGGTTCCCACACTAATGCACTACTAAGAGCACCCCTGGGGTGACCAACTCCCAGGGGGCACTGACACCGTGGATTCTCTTTCTTCCCAGCCCATTGCCAGATAAGGTATACCCATTAAAATCAGGAGGCACTGGGCCCATTCAGCCCTCCCAGGGGGAATTACTCCCATGTCCCACATCCCGGTTTCTGTTCCTGCCGGTACTAGCCTTCAGAACCCCCATCAAACCAGGAGAGATACTGTACAGCCAGCCATTCCTACCAAAATCCAAGAATGATGGCTTAGCGCCCCTACTGGACACTGATAAGAACATATACTACACTTGATCTTAGCCAAAAAGCCGAGAAGCGGCATTACTTAAATCGTTGCTCCAGTCAAGCCATCATGGTTGCTGTGGGAACTTAGCCTGGTATTGTTGGTGTTACAAAAACCGCCTTTCAAGAATTTTAGGGAGATTCCGCTGCTCTGAAATTGTCATTCCTAGTAGCCATTATTCTACATGGAGAGTCTCCGAACAGTCTGACCCAAAGGGCACTACAGACCCCGGAGTAGAACATTCAGTTGTAAGCTTCTATAGGGGTCAAGAAGGCTCTAAATAGCTCTGTGTACTTTTTAACAGGCTGTATAATTAGCCAGAGCTACAAAAATATGAGAAATAGATAATAAATCATAAGATAGGGCGAATAGGCCATCCTGTATAAAAATAAATAAATACATTTTAAGCCATAAAAAATTTGCCCCCACTGGTCCCCTCCGAGATCTAGGTCCTCATTGGTCACATTTTCATGCTCTGGGGTGTTATGAAACCCAACACAGAGCACATTTATGTTATATAGCACAGCAGATTAAATAAATGTTTTACGTGACACTCTGTGGAAATCCATCAAAAAAGCAAGTTTAGTTACACTTAAAGAGATTCTAAAAATATATAAGAAAATCTACAGATGAAAAATTTGTTCAAGGCTTCTATTAAAGTGTATATAATAAGCGGTGAGGGTGCAGCAAATGTTCCAGGATCATGCACATGGTGTTAATAATGAAGATATTCCAAGTTGTGTGACAACATATGTGTCTTGAAAAATGATATATGTAAAGGGCGCAAGAGGACAATATTGAAGCCAATGCTAATAAATAAATAAACAGTGAAAACTCAATAAATGAAGTGCACAATAATGTATCCAACAAAAATGTCCATATTAAACATATATGATCAAATCTTCTTGTGTATGCTTCAACACCGTGAATATAAAAGTGCTTCAAAATCTTGCTTTATAAAAGCACTTCACCCAAAGTGAGTAAAATGAAATGCAACTCACCAGATCACCTCGGCCACAAAGTGACCATAAAGCATGTGTAATACAGTAAAACCTTGGATTGAGAGTAACTTGGTTTGAGAGCGTTTTGTAAGACTAGCTACATTTTTAAATAAATTTTTACTTGATATACAAGCGATGTCTTGATATAGAAGTAGCGTCACAACTGGGTATAAAAGAGAAGAGAGGTGCCTCTAAGTGTAGCAATATGGTTACATTTAATGAAGGTACAACATTTAGCAACATATGTAGCTCCTGCTGGATTTTGCATCTAATCTCCTTGTGGAGGCTTCCATTTATGGATGGACATTTTATGGTTACACAACCAATCACATTGCTATAATCTTTTTATTTGAACTATACACCGAAGGATTTATGAATAAATGGTTGTGGAACGAATCATTTGAGTTTCCATTATTTCTTCTGGGGAAATTCGCTTTGATATACAAGTGCTTTGGATTACAAGCATGTTTGTGGAACGAATTCTGCTCGCAATCCAAGGTTTTACTGTATATGGAGATAATAACCACCATAGGTATCTTCACCTTATAAAATATCCACCAACTTGTATCCAGTTTGTCCAGCAGAAAGAGGCACAGAAGGCAGGATATTGTGTAATACCGCTTAAAATGTGTTACTTATAGTGAGCACTTACATAGTCCAGCATATGTTCAAAAACAGTCCGCTCGTGGGGAAGTATAAGCCGGTTGGACGGCGCTGAGTGACTCGCGGCGTGCGCTGCGTCTCAGCTATCCAGACGAAAGTAAAAAGCACCTATTGGTATGAATATCAGGGCTCGCTTCTATGCATTTAAGAAGTGGCTCACTTCCCGATGACGCGTGCTCTAGTCTGAAATGCATAGAAGCGAGGCCTGACATTCATACCAATAGGAGCTTTTTACTTCTGTCTGGATAGCGGAGACGCAGCGCACGCCGTGAATCACTCAGCGGCGTCCGACCAGCTTCTGCTTCCCCATGAGCTGACTGTTTTTGAACATATGCTGGACTATGTAAGTGCTCACTATAAGTAATTTTAAGCGGTATTACACGATATCCTGCCTTCTGTGCCTCTTTGTGCTGGAGTCATTTTACAGACAAACTGGATACAAGTTGGTGGAAATTTTTTAAGGTGAAGATACCTATGGTGGTTATTATCTGCATATTGGATTGAGATGCAGCTTTCTCTACACTTGATTACCTGATTGGAATATCTGAAGGAGATATACCAGTGAAATGAGGATTTCTCCATATATAACACATGCTTTATGGTCACTTTGTGGCCGAGGTGATCTGGTGAGTTGCATTTCATTTTACTCACTTCGGGTGAAGCACTTTTATAAGCAAGATTCTGAAGCACTTGGCACTTTTATGCTGCGTACACACGGTCAGTGAAAAAGTGCCCCTTTCTTTAATGGTCAGTAGATAGAATGCCCCCCACCTTGCAGTGGTGGTCAGAATGTCACCATTACAGACAGCTAATAAGATCATCGGGTTCGTGAAGTTGACTCTGTCAAGTGGAATTTATCTCAGATCCATGAGGGCACCATGAAATGGAAAGTCAATCAGCTACATGACTAAGGCATTCCAGAGGTAGTGCCAAATGTACTCCTGTAGACCACTATAGACCTTCCAACTTATAAAAAAGAGATAAAAAGATACGGCCAACACTCTTTTTGGAGTAAAATTGGCCATAGCAGCCATTTTATTAACCATAACAACATATAAACATTCTTTAGAACAGAAATATAGAATAATAACAATAATGACAATAATGACCCTCAGGTTGCCGATCCTTGGAAGTACTACCGAACCAACACCAACTTGTATCTGCGGAACCACTTAAGGGTCCTCAGCCGCAAAACACAGTCTCGAGGACAATACCCAATTTTCCGCTGACACCTCCATTTCCACAACTTCCCATTAAACCACCGTTAACTGGGATTAACCATAGGACGCAATACCATAGACGGGTCCTTACTCTGTTATTACACAGAACATTTTGGGCGCCTCCAAGGACCCCAACCGCCAGACCACTACAACCCCCAACAAGTCCAACATCCACTTGGGTGGGAGGGTGGGAAGCTTCTTCTTTGTCCCCTTCTTCAAAGTGCTCCTCTGACTTCACAACCCCACCTCCCCACCTACGTTGCCCCTCCTTACTTACATTTTACCCAATCACTGTCTCCACAGGTTGTACCACGTCCAACAGTATTCTATTAACCCTCAAACTGCCAAACTACCCTGCTAGCCTAGTCATGCCTGCCCTTCACCTATTTATTAATTTTTTTGCTTTGGGCCTTTCTGCTCACAGAACCTCTAGCACCCCCTGGAGGAACCTGGGCTGAGAATAGCCATTCTAGTGTTTCCAGTAAATTGGCCTCCATCCTGGCCAACAGATCCCCTCCGATCATTGCAACTCAGCCCCCAGTCGGTCGATCATTACAACTCAGCCCCCAGCCGGTCAAACATTACAACTCAGCCCCCAGTTGTCGATCATTACAACTCAGCCCCTAGTCGGTCGATCATTACAACTCAGCCCCCAGTCGGTCGATCATTACACAATGGCTTCTATGCCAACAATAATATAGATCTGTGCTGAGGTGGAGCTTCTGAAATAAAGTTTCTGGGTACCAGCGTTGCTGTGATAGAGTATCAAACAGAGGCAAGAAGTGTTGCCCTGTCATGTGACTTCCCCGCTCTCCTGCACGGGTGCCGTGCCGGTCAGAGGTCTGGGCTTCTACATGCACGGTGTAGGCAGGTGCAGTCTGTACTCCCCACTGCAGGTGGCGCTCAACTGAAGCTGCAATGCAGATGGGGAAGGAAGTTGTTCCCCATTATACTTCATTTAATTCTATTTTTATCAATTTTAAACCAAACCAGATATTTTTATTTATTTAAATTTTTTTTTGCTGAGACTTGTGTGTGTGTTTTTTATTTTTATGTTTTCTTCATATGTAAGTCATATAGTTAAATCTAAAATGTCAAATACAAATATATAAACCAGACAAACAAATAAATAAATCATTCTTGGGTCTTTATATTTTCAATAGTTTGTCACTAACTTGTGACTAATATACGGCCAGATTAACTCTATCATCTGAGATTTGGATTTTAACAGGATTTAAAACTGACATTTGGCAAAAATTCTTTAAAATGTAATTAAATTACATGAACAGACATAGTTTTCCTGATACAGATAGATGTCACACATTTCCCATTAGAAATGATCTCATTTGAAGTATAGTAAAGGTCAGAGTTGTTTTTTTTTTTAATTAACAGGAGAAGACAGAATTGCTGAAAAGAACGGAAGATTATTCAAATGTATTCAGGATTTCGGTTAGGAAGAACCCCATCTGTAAACTTACATAGCATTATAGCTGTTTGCTTTTTCCATTTTTAGCTTAAACAGAAGACTGAATGTCGAAGGTGTTCTATGGGGTTGAGGTCAGGACTCTGTGCAGGCAAGTCAAGTTCCTCCACCCCAAACTCGCTCATCCATGTCTTTAGGGACCTTTCTTTGTGCACTGGTCCAAATCATTTGGTTGAGGGGGGATTATGGTGTCGGTGGGGGGTGGGGGGGGATTATGGTGTGGGGGTTATTCTTCAGGGGTTGGGCTTGGCCCCTTAGTTCCGGTGAAGGGAACTCTTAAGGTGTCAGCATACCAAGACATTTTGGACAATTTCATGCTCCCAACTTTGTGGGAGGAGTTTGGGGACGGCCCCTTCCTGTTCCAACATGACTGCCCACCAGTGCACAAAGCAAGGTCCATAAAGACATGGAGGAGCGAGTTTGGGGTGGAGGAACATGACTGGCCTGCACAGAGTCCTGACCTCAACCCCATAGAACACCTTTAAGATGAATTAGAGCGGAGACTATGAGCCAGGCCTTCTCATCCAACATCAGTGCCTGCCCTCACAAATGCTCTTCTGGAAGAATGGTCAAACATTCCCATAGACACCCTCCTAAACCTTGTGGACGGCCTTCCCAGAAGAGTTGAAGCTGTTATAGCTGCAAAGGGCGGAGCCAACTCAATATTGCACCCTCTGGACTAAGACTGGGATGTCATTAAAGTTCATGTGTGTGTAAAGGCAGGCGTCCCAATACTTTTGATAATATAGTGTATTTGTCGCCCTCACAGTTGCTAGTGTAGGTAAATTTAGTTTGGCTCCCCTGTAGGTAGAGGAGCCGAGATTATTTGTGTTTAGGAGACTGGGTATTGCTTCACATGCTGCGGCTCTGTTGCCTCCCCCTGTCTTCTGCAGCTCACTAGAAACTTCCAGAGCCTGGTGGGTGGAGGGACAGAGACTGAAGTCTGAATATTTATGGAGCTTTCATTAATCCCTGGGGAGGCGAGGCCCAGAAGGTGGGGAAACAACCCATAAATACTCAGAGGCCTGGCCGTCTGGAAGCAGAGTCCAGGGTCCAGCCACCTGGAGGGGAGCCTTGTGCTGGGTCAGTGGAGAAAGAGGAGGAGGAGGAGGAAAGCTCCAGAGCCTCACTCAGCTGGGCCTAGCTGCAGATTTCAAACCAAATTAGAATGAATCAAAATAATATGTTATATACGTGAAAACAATATGTGAAAATAGTGTCACCACTTTAAGATGTATCCAAAAGAATACAAGTAAAATGAAATAAAGTGCTATAGATTAAAACAAATATTCACTATACCAAAAACTTGTGAAAAATATTAAATATTAATAAAAATAATAATAAAAATATTGTTATTAACCCATAAATAAAATAAAAAAGACTACAGAAAGTCCAATAGGATTAACTCCATAAAAGATTCTTAGGTGAAAAGATCCACAAATTTTGATTGTAGAAAAAGGTGAAGGAAAAAAAAAACACCGCCAAGAGTCTATGGAGGTTTCTACTGGAAGCAGAAGATCAAAAAACTTCCCAAATTTTGCAATAGAAAGGATCAACTGGATCAGGCAGGTAGGTAGACTGTAGAACAACCGCATGTGAACAGAGAATCTATTAATGGTGCAGGAGCCGTCACCGAAGGTATCAAGAGGCTTACCAGAACTTAATGACTTGAAAAGACATACGTCATACAAGTCAGAAAGGCTTAGTGACCAACCGGTCTGGATAGTACGTCTCTTCAGATGTCCTCGATACGTAGCAATATGACTTCAACAATATCCATACACATCAAAGCCATACGAATGTTCATATGCCATGCGAGAAGTAAAAAAACTCACATAGCGTGATAACGTTTAACACTGGTTTATTAAAATAATGTAAATAAACTCACATATTAGAAGATCATAAAAAGCTCGAATATCAAGTAGCGGTAATCGTGAGGGATCCACCTGACATGTTTCAGCTAAGGAGCCGTCATCTAGAAACCTCCATAGACTCTTGGTGGTGGCTTTTTTTTTTTTTCCTTCACCTTTTTGTACAATCAAAATTTGTGGATCTTTTCACCTAAGAATCTTTAATCCTATTGGACTTTCTGTAGTCTTTTTTATTTTATTTATGGGTTAATAACAATATTTTTATTATTATTTTTATTAATATTTAATACTTTTCACAAGTTTTTGGTATAGTGAATATTTGTTTTAATCTATAGCACTTTATTTCATTTTACTTGTATTCTTTTGGATACATCTTAAAGTGGTGACACATATTCACATATTGTTTTCACGTATATAACATATTATTTTGATTCTTTCTAATTTGGTTTGGGTTATAGCACTACACTTTTTTGTTTATTGTCCTTTGCCTTGAGTCTATAGGTGTGTTGGCTGCTATTCTTTCCCATTTTTTAGCGCAGCGCTGTATTTAACATCTTTTTTTGCAGATTTCAAACCAAGCCAGAAACCGCCTGTTGAGCAGAGAGGCCGGTGCAGCAGCTTTATGGATTCTAGGAGCTACTTAAAGGGGATGGAGTCAGTACACACCAACCATCACACCCAAACCAACAGAGAGGACAGCATAGTGCTGCATGTGTCTGGGACCAAGGGAACAGCTGTAATGGAGTGCGAGACGGCCAGGAGCACCCCAACATCTCCAACTTTGAGTCTAGAGCAGCCAGGTGCTTTTGAATTGTTCAGTTGGACTTTAACAGCCAGAGACACTAGCAGTTCCTCCCATCCAATTTCAAGTATCCTTCAAGCTGTTATGGGAACTCTGCCTGTTCTCCTTCAATGATCAGACTTGTCCTGACACCCCTCCCCCGGGAGCTGCTGCTTCTCCTCCCCCAGCTCTTATGCAGCTGAGAACGGAGGGTGTGTGGTCGCTTATAAAAAAAATGGAAAAAAGGTATTTATGTTTTTTATATCTATACACAAATGTTTTTCCTTTAATAATGTAAATGGGTTGTTTTAAAGTGATTGTAAATGGTTAAATTAAAATAAAGTTGAAGTTCAAGGACCTGAAGAGAACTATTTTTTTTTTAAGAATTTGGAATATATTTGACCTTAACCTTGAACCCTTTTGGTTGACGTGGCCTTTCACTGTATTGTCCATTTAAACACAAGAGACTCCATCTTGTTCACGCTATTGAAATGTGTTCTGTAGAAGATATCCAAAAAGAGCTAAAGCTCTATACTTCCAGACCAACGACCAGCCTGACTGTGATGGGGGAATTCTATGGGAAGCCCATAAGGCAGTGATGGGGGGGAATCCTTATCAAACATGGGTCACGGCTCAAAGGGCTACGGGAAGAGAAACTTGCTTCTCTCCTAAACAGAATCCACAAACTAGAACGCCAACATAAACAGACCCTGACTCCTGCGCTCGAACGAGAACTCACGTCCCTTAGCAAACAAATATCGGATCTTCTAAACTACCGGGCCAAAGCGGTGATATAAAGGTGTCGCAGGCTTAGCTACGAATCAGGAGACAAATGTGGAAGACTGTCAGCCCACTCGATCAGAGACCAAAAATTGGCTTCTTGTATTCCCCAAATCATTACCCCTCAAGGCCACGAAGCAATACTCCCTCAACAGATTGTCGATGGCTTCCGAGAATTTTATTCTTCCACCTCAGACTCAAATAGAAGATTATATCATAGCCAGTGGTGGCTGGTGCTCAAAATTTTTGGGGGGGCGCAAACTAAAAAAAATAAAAAAATCAAACGCAACCACTGTGCCATCAAACGCAACCACTGTGCCATCAAACGCAGCCACTGCGCCATCAAACGCAGCCACTGTGCCATCAAAGGCAACCACTGTGCCATCAAAGGCAACCACTGTGCCATCAAACGCAGCCACTGTGCCATCAAACGCAGCCACTGTGCCCATCAAACGCAGCCACTGTGCCCATCAAACGCAACCACTGTGCCATCAAACGCAGCCACTGCGCCATCAAACGCAGCCACTGTACCATCAAACGCAGCCACTGTGCCATCAAAGGCAACCACTGTGTCATCAAACGCAACCACTGTGCCATCAAACGCAGCCACTGTGCCCATCAAACGCAGCCACTGTACCATCAAACGCAGCCACTGTGCCATCAAAGGCAACCACTGTGCCATCAAACGCAGCCACTGTGCCCATCAAACGCAGCCACTGTGCCATCAAACGCAGCCACTGTGCCCATCAAACGCAGCCACTGTACCATCAAACGCAGCCACTGTACCATCAAACGCAGCCACTGTGCCATCAAAGGCAACCACTGTGCCATCAAATGCAACCACTGTGCCATCAAACGCAGCCTGTGCCCCAGCAGATGCCCCCAGTGTGCCCCATCAGATGCCACCAGTGTGCCCCATCAGATGCTGTTAGTGTGCCCCATCAGATGCCGCCAGTGTGCCCCATCAGATGCCACCAGTGTGCCTTATCAGATGAAACCAGTGTGCCTCATCAGATGCTGCCCGGAACTTACCTGTCTCGGAGTGGGTCAGTGGTGGTCTCCTGCCTATGGCTCTAATAAAACCGTAAACATATATATATGTGGCAGCGCTCGAGTCCAATGGCATAGATCACAACAATAGTCCGATGCTGGTTGCTGGAAAGTATATATGGAAGAGTCTATAGATGGTCCGTGATAATAGGTGGGTATGGTAACCAGGGAGATCTTGGTGGACACAGCACTAAGGGCAGCTTCCTGTTGAGCTAAGTCAGCTCTCCATAACAACCATAAAAAAACCAAAAGAAAGCGCCTCTGAGTGCAAGTATTTAATAAAGAATAAAAGGCACATATTCACACTTACATAGAAGTAAATTGATTGCAGCTTCCAATGAAGAGAACATCCTGGGTTAGTCCTGAAATCATATGCAGTAGGCTGCGATGTAACTCCGAGGGGGTGGCTGCGGACCTCCACACGGAGAAGCAGGAAGCTGGGCTGCTGAGCTGGATCGGCACTTCCGCGTTCCAGCAAGGTGCTCGTGAGCGTGTGACATCACCAGGATGGCTCAGATGGGCGGGGATACACGACGCGTTTCCGAGCATGCGCGAGGCTCCCAGTGGGCATGCGCGCTCCTTTGTCAAGTGTTGCCCACTGGGAGCCTCGCGCATGCTCGGAAACGCGTTTTTTATGGCTCTAATAGGGTGCTTCCAAAAAACACCCCCGCCGCTATAATTCAGATGCCTGGTGCCCGAAAATGGGCCGGGCACCTGAATAGGGGGTGTCAGCAGCGCGTACATAGATTCATGCAAAGCATGAATCTATCTATGGTGATTAGAGAGTGACAGGAGAGGGGGCGGCGCTCCTGCGCCCTTTATGGACGCACAACCACTGATCATAGCATCCCAGCTTCCTCAATTGACACCTGAGATATGGGAAGACCTGGAAGCCCCAATAACTTTAGATGAACTTCGAACTGCAATTAGTCTTTCAAAGACAGGCAAAGCCCCAGGCCCAGGCGGCTTCTCGCTGCAATACTACAAAACTGTTTATCCCTCTTATAGGCCCCCATATGGTAGAACATTTCAATGCACTAGAATCGACAACTCCTTTCCCGACAGACTCCTTAAAAGCCCATATCACAGTGATCCCTAAAGAGGGAAAGGATCCGACATGCTGCGGTAGCTACAGACCTATCTCACTCCTAAATTGTGACCTTAATTTATTTACAAAGATAATTGCCAGGCACAACACTTACAACTATTGATTCATTTGGATCAAGTGGGGTTTATCCCAACTAGAGAGGCCCGCCATAACACGCTCAAAGTTGTAAACCTCATCCACGTAGCACAAAAGACAGGTACCCCGTGTGTATGTATCGGCACAGACGCGGAAAAAGCGATTGATCGCGTTCACTGGTGATTCGAGCTTGCAGTACTACGCCATATAGGCCTGGGGGAACATATTGCTCCAATGGATCTCCAAGATATATTCACACCCATCGGCACAAGTCAAGGCTAACAGGTTTCTCTCAAACCCCTTCCCCGTCACGAATGGGACTCGACAAGGGTGGCCGCTATCCTCACTGCTTTTCGCCCTCTCCCTAGAACCTTTCCTTAGCACTATCTGTCTTAACACAGACATTACTGGAGTCACTGGAGGCAACACACAACATAACATCTCAGGGTACGCAGACGACTTGCTCTTCACCCTCGCTAATCCATCAGTGTCCCTCCCAAACCTTATTCGGGAATTTGATGTCTATGGCCAATTATCCAACCTGAAAATAAATTGTAGTAAATCAGAAGCCACGGGGGTGGGAATATCCCCTTCACTACTTCAGTTACTGAAACTGAACTTTAAATTCAAATGGACAGATACAGCTCTCAAATATCTTGGATCACATATCCCTTCTGATCTGTCGCGGATCTTCAAACTTAACTTCCTATCAGAAACCATGAAATCAGGCCGAGACAGAAGTACAGTTAAATCACACTTGTTTAATAATAAAAGTAAAAAGAACAAACGTAGTCAAAACATAGCCAGAGTTCTGTAACCGCAATGGATAGTCAGCCAAGCCAGAATTCAGGGATCAATGTAGTGGAACAGCAAGCAATATCTGGAGCCAGAGGGGATGTCAAAGCAAGTCTTGAACAGGATCGCAGGAGATCGTTTCCGTGATGTTGACCAAGGCATAGGCAGAAATCCTCTGGACTGGACGGCCTAAATAGACAGGACTGATTGATGAGCAGGATATCATCAACAGCTGAGTAACTGTTGAGAGAGATAAGAGCTGGCAATTAGCTGACAGCTGAGCGGCCAGCTTTGAGAAGGAAGAGCTGAGCCCAGCCCTGACACTTCCCCCTCTTCTCACTAGAACCCGCATTTCACTAGAGTCCTGGCATCAGGAAATGCATTCATTATTAGGTAGATGCAATCTCCTTAAGATGTGTATCTAACCCAAATATTTGTACCTCTTCCAAGCCTTACCGATCAAGATATTCGCTATTTTCAACAGGTTCACAACAGGTAATTTATCAAATTTGTACGGGCACACAGACGACCCCGCAATCCACCGATGCCAATGACTCTACCTAAACAGAGGGGAAGGACACATAGCCAAATTCTGCCATCTTCCTGACCATAGACTGGAAAGGAGCTTAGAGGCCCCTCATGCTGATCCCAGTTCACATGCTTAGAAGTTCAGAGCCGTGTTGTCATGTTACAAAGGACAGTAGAAGCACATTAATGTTACATAAACAGGTATTTATCTGTACTTGCAGCGTGTTTAAAGCAATCCATTTCTTTTCAGTCTATGACATACAGTGAGGGAAAAAAGAATTTGATCGGCTGCTGATTTTGTACGTTCGCCCGCTGACAAAGAAACGATCGGTCTATAATTTTAATGGTCGGTTTATTATAACAGTGGGAGAATAACAAAAATAACCAGAAAAACGCATTTCAAAAAAGTTAGAAATTGATTTGAACTTTAATGAGTGAAATAAGTATTTGATCCCCGATCAATCAGCAAGATTTCTGGCTCCCAGGTGTCTTCTATACAGGAAATGAGCTGAGATTAGGAGCACTCTCTGTCTTTCTCTCTTAAAGGGAGTGCTCCTAATCTCATCTTGTTACCTGTATAAAAGACACCTGTCCACAGAAGCAATCAGATTTCAATCTCTCCACCACGGCCAAGACCAAAGAGCTGTCCAAGGATGTCGGGGAGAAGATTGTAGACCTACACAAGGCTGGAATGGGCTACAAGACCATCGCCAAGCAGCTTTGTGAGAGGGTGACAACAGTTGGTGGGATTATTCACAAATGGAAGAAACATAAAATAACGATCGATCTCCCTCGGTCTGGGGCTCCATATAAGATCTTACCTCGTGGAGGTTCAATGATCATGAGAACGGTGAGGAATCAGCCCAGAACTACACGGAGAATCTTGTCAATGATCTCAGCTGGGACCATAGTCACCGAGAAAACAATCGGTAACACACTACACCGTGAAGGACTGAAATCCTGCAGCCCCCGCAAGGTCCCCCTGCTCAGGAAATCACATGTACAGGTCCGTCTGAAGATCACTAATGAACATCTGAATGATTCAGAGGAGAACTGGGGGAAAGTGTTGTGGTCAGATGAGACCAAAATCGAGATCTTTGGTATCAACTTAACTCGCTGTGTTTGGAGGAGAAGGAATGCTGCCTATGACCCCAAGAACACCATCCCCCACCGTCATACATGGAGGTCCTATGATCCCAAGAACACCATCCCCCACCATCATATATGGAGGTCCTATGACCCCAAGAATACCATCCCCCACCATCATATATGGAGGTCCTATGACCCCAAGAACACCATCATACATGGAGGACCTATGACCCCAAGAACACCATCCCCCACTGTCCTACATGGAGGTCCTATGACCCCAAGAACACCATCCCCCACCGTCATACATGGAGGTCCTATGACCCCAAGAACACCATCCCCCACCGTCATACATGGAGGACCTATGACCCCAAGAACACCATCCCTCACCGTCATACATGGAGGTAGAAACATTATGCTTTGGTGATGTTTTCCTGCTAAAGGGACAGGACAACTTCACTGCATCAAAGGGACGATGGACGGGGGCCATGTACTACCAAATCTTGGGTGAGAACCTCCTTCCCTCAGCCAGGGCATTGAAAATGGGTCATGGATGGGTATTCCAGTATGACAATGACCCAAAACACACGGCTAAGGCAACAAATGAATGGCTTAAGAAGAAGCACATGAAGGTCCTGGAGTGGCCCAACCAGTCTCCAGACCTTAATCCCATAGAAAATATGTGGAGGGAGCTGAAGGTTCGAGTCACCAAACATCAGCCTGGAAACCTTAATGACTTGGAGAGGATCTGCAAAGAGGACAAAATCCCTCCTGAGATGTGAGCAAACCTGGAGGCCAACTCCAAGAAACGTCTGACCTCTGTGATCACCAACAAGGGTTTCTCCACCAACTACTAAGTCATGTTTTTTGAAGGGATCAAATACTTATTTCATTCATTAAAATGCAAATCAATTTATAGCTTTTTAAGAAAAGTGTTTTTCTGGATATTTTTGTTGTTATTCTCTCACTGTTATAATAAACCGACCAAAAAAATTAAAGACTGATCGTTTCTTTATCACAAGATCAGCAGCCAATCAAATACTTTTTCCCCTCACTGTACACCTTCATTTTGGTTAAAGTATTTATACCAACACAAGCACATTTTTTGCTGGTGACATACTGATGATATACTGGTGATATACTGGTGACATACTAATGACATACTGGTGATAAACTGGTGACATACTAATGACATACTGGTGACAAACTGATCGCAGTCCATTTACCAGCAGAAAAGACTGGGTGATTGAACTCTGGTGGGCAGGAACAAGGAGAGGGGTTTGTTCACAAGTCATTCAATATTTTGCTTTGGGGGACATCCAGTGATGTGGATTTGCTATATTTATCGGGGAAATAAATGAAGCTTTTGTAGCAAAGAGTAAAAATATCACATCTGATGTTTGACATGGGTGAGAAGATTTTAACCACTTGAAAACTTCCACACCACAACAAGGAGGCTGATCTAAGTGCAGGTCAATGACCTCCCTTCCCATGTAAGGGACTCCGGGCTTTTTCCGAAAAGCAATACGCAGTAGTGGTTATTCCATTTAGTCCTGGCCAAAACAGAAATATACCTACCTGACAATTCTCAGGGTCAGGAAAATTGTTATATAAGAGTTGTCAATAGGATTGCCCTTCTCTGTGAAGGAATGGTCCTGGAAAAATATGGCAGGCTATATTTCTATATTATCTTAGTGAAGGTCCACACTTTTCCAGCAGGTTCCTTTTCAAGAGTATCCAAATAGGTTCTAAATATATCCATAACACCTTTATCCTTTCCAACAGGAGTCTAATAGCATGCAGATTTTCTGAAAGACCCAGGTACTCCCATTGCTACCAGAGTACTCTAGTTCCTGCGCCATGGCCCTCTGTATCTCGGGGCCTTGTACGATATCCTCCCAGTTGTGCGCTGTGTTACCAGAGCCTTGGATCCTTCAAGCTGTTCAACTGTGTTAGCAGGGCCTTGGATCCTTCAAGCTGTTCACCTGTGTTAGCAGGGCCTTGGATCCTTCAAGCTGTTCACCTGTGTTAGCAGGGCCTCGGATCCTTCAAGCTGTTCACCTGTGTTAGCAGGACCATGGATCTCTCCAGCTGTTGGCCTGTGTTACCCTGTTTCCCCCAAAATAAGACCTAGTGTGATTGTCGGCGATGGCTGCAATATAAGCCCTACCCCCCAAATAAGCCCTACCCTGTTTCCCCAAAAATAAGCCCTACCCTGAAAAGAAGACCTACAAGGACTTTAACTAGGGCTTATTTGGGGGGTAGGGCTTATATTGCAGCCATCACCGACAATCACGCTAGGTCTTATTTTCGGGGAAACAGGGTAGCAGGACCTTGGATCCCTTCAGCTGTTTGCCTGTGTTAGCAGGGCCTTGGATCTCTCCAGCTGTTTGCCTGTGTTAGCAGGGCCTTGGATCCTTCAAACTGTTTGCCTGTGTTACCAAGGCCTTGGATCCTTCAAGCTGTTCACCTGTGTTAGCAGGACCTTGGATCTCTTCAGCTGTTTGCCTGTGTTAGCAGGGCCTTGGATCCTTTAAACTGTTTGCCTGTGTTAGCAAGGCCTTGGATCCTTCAAGCTGTTCACCTGTGTTAGCAGGGCCTTGGATCTCTCCAGCTATTTGCCTGTGTTAGCAGGGCCTTGGATCTCTCCAGCTATTTGCCTGTGTTAGCAGGGCCTTGGATCTCTCCAGCTATTTGCCTGTGTTAGCAGGGCCTTGGATCTCTCCAGCTATTTGCCTGTGTTAGCAGGGCCTTGGATCTCTCCAGCTATTTGCCTGTGTTAGCAGGGCCTTGGATCTCTCCAGCTGTTCACTCGTTAACAGGGCCTTAAATTCTTCCAGCTGTTCGCCTCTGTTACCTGTTATGTACAAAGTACAGGGGTATGTAACATACTGTGTGCAGGGGTTAGGAAAATGTAACACGCAGAGTGCAAGGGACAGGAGTGTGTTATGTACAGACTGTAGAAGTCAGGAGTGTGAAACATACTGAATGCAGGGGTCAGGAAAATGTGGCATACATATTGCAGGGGCTTAGGAGTGTGTTATGCACAGAGTGTAGGGTTCAGGAGTTGTAATGTACTGAGTGCCGTGGTCCAGGGTATGTCCAGAGTGAGGAAAATATAACACACAGATTGAATCAATAATTTGGTACACAGGAAATCCGCCCCCTCCTATGTGCCAAACGCTGCGCTCGTGGAGTCAGAGCCTAAAATTGAGCAGCCGCTTAAAATAATTTATAACACACAGATTGCAGGAGTGTGTTGTGTGCAGGAGTCAGGTTACATAGTTACATAATAGGTGAGGTTGAAAAAAGACACAAGTCCATCAAGTCCAACCTATGTGTGATTATGTGTCAGTAAGGTGTATGTAACATACAGAGATCAGGGATCAAGAGTGTGTTATGTGAAGGGGTCAGGTGTATGTAGCATATAGAATGCAGAGGTAAGGAGTGTGTAATGTACATTGTGCAGGGTCAGTAATATGTAATATACTGAGTGCATAATTCGGGAGTATGTAACATACAAAACACAGGGACCAGGAGTGTTCTATGTACAGCGTGCAGGGGTCACAAGCATGTAATCTACAGAGTATAGGGGTCAGGTGTATGTATCGTACAACATACAGGGGTCAAAAAGAACACCGCAGATAAACACAGACTGACATCCACAGACATTAACACACACACTAAAATACACAGCAGCCTTCACTCACATTTCTCTCCCCTCTGGCAATATGACTGGGAGAACGTCGATCCAGCTTCAGTGACCTTTTTCCCGCTCCTGCAGGAGACGGTGCGGGGGTCAGCAGGGAAGAGGAGGAGCAGCAGGACAAGCTATGCCCTGTAGAAGGATGCCCTCCTCGGTACAGCTGTGGATGCCCAGTAGAAACACGTTGGGCAACCACAGCAGCAGAGAGAAGTCATAGGTAGCAGTGGCATAGGGACCCAGGAAACCAGGCAAAGGATAGGGGGCATATACCCGGGGTGTCTGGTGCTAGTGACACCCATGAACATGAGGAAGCAAAGATGAAAGTGTCTTTGAATACTATAGCACAGAGAGTGTCCTCCTATTGAACTTTACAGCCAGGAGCATCCCATACCCCACACCCTCCCCCATTATTCAAGTTTCAGCAATAAATGATAAAAAAGACATCCCCTAGACTGCTCCTTGTGTCGGTGTGCCCTGTACTGTGCTCTGTATTGTGCTCTGGCCTGTGCCCCGTGCTGTGCTCTGGTCTGTGCCCTGTACTGTGCCCTGGTCTGTGCTCTGTACTGTGCCCTGGTCTGTGCCCTGGTCTGTGCCCTGTACTGTGCTCTGGTCTGTGCCCTGGACTGTGCTCTGGTCTGTGCCCTGTACTGTGCTCTGTATTGTGCTCTGGCCTGTGCCCTGTGCTGTGCTCTGGTCTGTGCCCTGTACTGTGCCCTGGTCTGTGCTCTGGTCTGTGCTCTGTACTGTGCCCTGGTCTGTGCCCTGGTCTGTGCTCTGGTCTGTGCCCTGTACTGTGCTCTGGTCTGTGCCCTGGACTGTGCTCTGGTCTGTGCCCTGGACTGTGCTCTGGTCTGTGCCCTGGACTGTGCTCTGGTCTGTGCTCTGTACTGTGCTCTGGTCTGTGCCCTGGACTGTGCTCTGGTCTGTGCCCTGGACTGTGCTCTGGTCTGTGCTCTGGTCTGTGCCCTGTACTGTGCTCTGGTCTGTGCCCTGGACTGTGCCCTGGACTGTGCCCTGGTCTGTGCCCTGTACTGTGCTCTGGTCTGTGCCCTGTACTGTGCTCTGGTCTGGTCTGTGCCCTGGACTGTGCCCTGGTCTGTGCCCTGTACTGTGCTCTGGTCTGGTCTGTGCCCTGGACTGTGCTCTGGTCTGTGCCCTGGACTGTGCTCTGGTCTGTGCTCTGGTCTGTGCCCTGGACTGTGCTCTGGTCTGGTCTGTGCCCTGGACTGTGCTCTGGACTGTGCCCTGGTCTGTGCCCTGTACTGTGCTCTGGTCTGTGCCCTGTACTGTGCTCTGGTCTGTGCCCTGGACTGTGCTCTGGTCTGTGCCCTGGACTGTGCTCTGGTCTGTGCCCTGGACTGTGCTCTGGTCTGTGCCCTAGACTGTGCTCTGGTCTGTGCCCTGGACTGTGCTCTGGTCTGTGCCCTGGACTGTGCTCTGGTCTGTGCCCTGGACTGTGCTCTGGTCTGGTCTGTGCCCTGGACTGTGCTCTGGTCTGTGCCCTGGACTGTGCTCTGGTCTGTGCTCTGTACTGTGCTCTGGTCTGTGCCCTGGACTGTGCTCTGGTCTGTGCCCTGGACTGTGCTCTGGACTGTGCCCTGGTCTGTGCCCTGTACTGTGCTCTGGTCTGTGCCCTGTACTGTGCTCTGGTCTGGTCTGTGCCCTGGACTGTGCTCTGGACTGTGCCCTGTACTGTGCTCTGGTCTGTGCCCTGGACTGTGCTCTGGTCTGTGCCCTGGACTGTGCTCTGGTCTGTGCTCTGTACTGTGCTCTGGTCTGTGCCCTGGACTGTGCTCTGGTCTGTGCCCTGGACTGTGCTCTGGACTGTGCCCTGGTCTGTGCCCTGTACTGTGCTCTGGTCTGTGCCCTGTACTGTGCTCTGGTCTGGTCTGTGCCCTGGACTGTGCTCTGGACTGTGCCCTGTACTGTGCTCTGGTCTGTGCCCTGTACTGTGCTCTGGTCTGTGCCCTGTACTGTGCTCTGTGCCCTGTACTGTGCTCTGGTCTGTGCCCTGTACTGTGCTCTGGTCTGTGCCCTGGACTGTGCTCTGGTCTGTGCCCTGGACTGTGCTCTGGTCTATGCCCTGGACTGTGCTCTGGTCTGGTCTGTGCCCTGGACTGTGCTCTGGTCTGTGCCCTGGACTGTGCTCTGGACTGTGCCCTGTACTGTGCTCTGGTCTGTGCCCTGTACTGTGCTCTGGTCTGTGCCCTGTACTGTGCTCTGGTCTGTGCCCTGTACTGTGCTCTGGTCTGTGCCCTGGACTGTGCTCTGGTCTGTGCCCTGGACTGTGCTCTGGTCTATGCCCTGGACTGTGCTCTGGTCTGGTCTGTGCCCTGGACTGTGCTCTGGTCTATGCCCTGGACTGTGCTCTGGTCTGGTCTGTGCTCTGGTCTGTGCCCTGGACTGTGCCCTGTACTGTGCTCTGGTCTGTGCCCTGGTCTGTGCTCTGGTCTGTGCTCTGGTCTGTGCCCTGGTCTGTACTCTGGCCTGTGCCCTGGTCTGTACTCTGGCCTGTGCCCTGGTCTGTACTCTGGCCTGTGCCCTGGTCTGTACTCTGGTCTGTGCCCTGGACTGTGCTCTGGACTGTGCCCTGGTCTGTGTTCTGGTCTGTGCCCTGGACTGTCCCCTGGATTGTGCCCTGTACTGTGCTCTGGTCTGTGTCCTGGATTGTGCCCTGGACTGTGCTCTGGTCTGTGCCCTGGATTGTGCCCTGTACTGTGCTCTGGTCTGTGCCCTGTACTGTGCTCTGGTCTGTGCCCTGTACTGTGCTCTGGACTGTGCCCTGTACTGTGCTCTGGTCTGTGCTCTGGACTGTGCCCTGGACTGTGCTCTGGACTGTTCCCTGGACTGTGCTCTGGACTGTCCCCTGGATTGTGCCCTGTACTGTGCTCTGGTCTGTGCTCTGGACTGTGCCCTGGTCTGTGCCCTGGACTGTGCCCTGGTCTGTAATCTGGTCTGTGTTCTGGTCTGTGCCCTGGACTGTGCTCTGGTCTGTGCCCTGTACAAAATATTTCAAAGATCAAATCCACCTCATATGCTGCTGCTGGCTGTGTTTGTCAGAGCCTTATGTGAAGTGGCAGAAGGTATGCAACCAAGGTGCTGTCCTTATGTTCTGCCTTTGCCAGCCACGGCTTTTAGCACCACTTGCATACTTGGAAAACATGCAGGACTCTGATGGCATGGTTGGATCTGAACCGATAACCCCAGGGCTGCCAGGTAGAAGCACTAACCACCAAGCCACTGCGCTGCCTATGCAAAATATGGGTATACCTCTGCTGTACCAACATTTCTTTTAGCACAAGGAAACATAAATGCAGCAATATAGTGCAGACAGTGCACACACCCAGACACTTGGACTGGGAACCCACGCTGCCCGGGCCGGTTCCTGTCAAGGGGGTATGCCACTTCCAGTCATGGCCTTCGCCAGGCACAGAAGGACAAAGGGAACCGGGGGGTTATTTACTAAAAGCAAATCCACTTTGCACTCCAAGTACACTTGGAAGTGCAGTCGCTGTAAATCTGAGGGGGACATGCAAGGTAAATAAAGAAAAAGCATTCTTGCTTGTACATGACTGGATGATAAAATTAGAAGAGCACCACATTCCTCTGAGGAGTCGTCTTGGAGGGTCATCCTGCAGAAAATCCTACTAGCTGCTCCCAGTGGAGCCAAGTAGGTAATGATGTGGGGGGAACAAAAATAAAGCCAGAGAACAGAGGCCTCCCTCACACAGGTTCCAGGTGATAAATCTCCTCCAAAAACACCAACCAGTTCAGCAGAGGGACTGCCTTTTAACGTGTATTGGTGATGCTATTCCTGTTCCTGTTGGAGGAGGAGCTTCTCTCATGGGCTGTCCTGAAGACGACTGGGGAAAACACGTCAAGCCTGCTAGGACTCGAGCAGAACACAGATACACGCTGGTCACAGGATGGGTCACTGGGTCACTGTCCCATCCCCCTGCTGGGAGCCATATAACCTGAAAGATAAAGACTTCCTATGTCCCTCCATACACAAGAAAGAAGAAAATACTTTATATGTGAAGACTGGAGCCCCTGTCCGATATTTATTTCCCTCACTTCCTGTCAGGTGGAATTGTTGTCAGCAGGACAGGAAGTGAGGGGAAATCTCTCAACAGATCCCCGAATAGCAGTAAAAACCTAAGATTGGTCCTAATCGTTCCCCACAATATCCAAAACAAGAAAAGAGGTTTTTGTGACACCTAAACCGGGTACAATGTCCGCACGCTCCCCTCTAAATAATGACACCCCACCAGCATTGTGTTCTCTATTTTTATTTTATGTTTCTGACTGTACAACGTTGTCATAAAGAAAAAAGGTGCGTCCATGGTCAACTTCTTATTGAGGCTGATGGATGCCTGGCTGGTCATCCTCATCTTCTGGCTGTGTGTGGTATTGGGTCCGTGTCACAATAGAACAGAGGTCAAAGGTTAGGACTCATCTGGCTACATACTGGCTGCAGGTAAATGACAAAACTACAGGAGGAGCAAGAAAACCAGGGAACCGGAATCTTCCAAAAGGAATTGTGAATGGCACCGATATTTCCATCATGACAGGTTCACTTTTCAAGAAGTGTGCTAGAAAAAGGGGGAAAATTTAGTCCCATTCCCCATCAACTTCCTCATCAGGATTGTCTTCTCTTGGGGGTTCCTGGAACTGGATATTTGCCAGCATGTCTCGCATGGCCGCCATGAGCCGGTTCACACCGCGATTCAAGTCCTGAGCAGCACCTGCGTTCTCCCCCTCCGGCAGAGCCTCCCCCTGCAAACAAAACCCAGATCACCGTTATTTGTCAACCCCTTGTCTTACCAGTGGTCTTCAAACTGGGGCCCTTTGCTTGCCTTTATCTGGCTCTTGGGACTATTCCTCCCACTGACACCAATGATGGGGCACTATTCCTCCCACTGACACCAATGATGGGGCACTATTCCTCCCACTGACACCAATGATGGGGCACTATTCCTCCCACTGACACCAATGATGGGGCACTATTTCTCCCACTGACACCAATGATGGGACACTATTCCTCCCACTGACACCAATGATGGGGCACTATTCCTCCCACTGATACCAATGATGGGGCACTATTCCTCCCACAATGATGGGGCACTATTCCTCCCACTGACACCAATTATGGGACACTATTCCTCCCACTGACACCAATGATAGAACACTATTCCTTCCACTGATACCAATGATGGGGCACTATTCCTCCCACAATGATGGGGCACTATTCCTCCCACTGACACCAATGATGGGACACTATTCCTCCCACTGACACCAATGATGGGGACACTATTCCTCCCACTGACACCAATGATGGGGCACTATTCCTCCCACTGACACCAATGATGGGGCACTTTTCCTTCAACTGATATGGACATCTGACTGCCCATAGAGAGAGTGGGCTGTGTCCATGTTTGGTCTGTATAAGCAGAGTGGACACAGATCTGTCATCCACCTGCAGGGATCAGCAGACGGATTCCTCTCTGAGCAGGCGGATTTCTGGCGGAGTTCACTCCATGTGGAAGGGGCCTTAGATTATCAGAATTGGTCTCATCAAATTATAATTATTTTTTTTTTTTTTAATAGTAGAAAAACAGCAGAGAGTTGTGCAAAACAATCATTTACTGACTCAATTTTGCTGCCCTTTCATAATTGACAATCTACCAATGTAGAATGGACAGCGCGGTCTTCATAGTGTGCGGCGCATCGCACGGCGCTGGCAGTAAAAGGTGTCTGGAAGCTGCAGCTGCTAAATAATGCAAATCGCCTTTAAAACTCACCTGCAGGTTAAAATTTGGCAATAGGGATCTAAAGAAGAGAGAGAGAGTTCCTTCATTAGACGGTCGATTTGTTCTAAAAAGAAACAGAAAAGAGACAGATAAGAATCAGTTACAAACCTTCTATAATAACGCAAATCTTCATGTGCCCAGATAAAGGCTACAGCGCATGTGCAGCAAAGCCGCGTGCGCCATGGCCGCCAAACAATCTGCTGAGCCCAGTGGCGCTCTTGCGAACGCACGAGCGCCATGGCGAAATGGCGCACAGTCGTGCGCCATCATACAGGTAAAAAACAGCCAGACACAAGCAAAAAAAGGTACACTTTGCAAACACCCACAGCTAGCCCAAAAGCAGCCCCGTATGGTCACCGCACACAGGTGTCCACCCTCTAGATAGCTTGACTGATCGTTACAAAGACTGGGACACCCCATAATTAAAAAATAAAGCAGTTTCACTTACCCGTCCAGGCGCAGGGCAGCTTAGAAACTAAGAGCCCAATCTTCACCCTTCACGGGCGGCAGGGGCAGACTGACCATTCGGGCACTGCCCGAGGGCCCCATGCCACTAAGGGGCCCCATCAGGGTTGCCAGCCTCAATAAAACCAGGGACAGTATGTAAAAATCTGTTTTATTTTAAAATCCCAAGATTATAGCTGCCCCGCCTCTCCAGTACCTTTTCAGTGTGTGTATGTGTATTCTGTGTGTGTATACTGTGTGTCTGTGTGTGTATACTGTATGTGTGTGTGTATACTGTATGTGTGTGTCTGTGTATACTGTGTGGCCCCATAATCTATTGCCTGGGGGCCCCATAATCTCCTATTGCCCGGGGGGCCCCATAATCTATTGCCGGGGGCCTCATAATCTTCTCCTATTGCCCGGGGGCCCCATAATCTCCTATTCCCGGGGGCCTCATAAGTTGTCAGTCCAAACCTTGACGGGCGGGTTCCTATTACTTGAGGACCTTCAAGGACCGGGTACCCTTTTCATGTTTACGGTCCACTCCCTTGGACCTGTATAGCACCCTGCAGGAATGCCTTAGCGCTGCGGTGTCCAGGATTCCACTTCTCAGGGTCCAGCGCCCGGAGGCTGCATTTACAGGCAAAACCTCACAGGATCTTGAGTGTTCTTTGCGAGGCTCGGGTACCATTTATCTAAGCATATAAAGCCTGTGTCAAATGGATCCGATCGGTCAATCCCTTGATTCTTTTAAGAACCGTTTGTGGGACTAGAGACCTGGAGCTCAGAGAGCTCAAACAACTGTGTCATCCACCTTGCAGACAATGGTAAAAAACTGAAGTACTTCCTGTATGGGAGGGGTTATATACGGGATCACTTCCTGTCTGGTCTACCAGTGTCCATTCACCTGGAGATGAAGTATAACCCAGCAGGTCATGAATATTAGCCTCACTCTGTGTCCCATGATGTATGAAAAATACATTTGTTTTTTAACTGTGACAAGTGCAGTCCTCATTCTCTCAGAAGTTTGTATTTGTTGTGTGTTTATCAATAAAAGTGAACTCTGTTACCTCTCAGGTCTTGTATAGGACACAACAGAATCCAGCGGAGGTAGCGGATCGAAGCTGAGCACAGGCTGTGATGTCACTTCCTGCGGGTACAACAATGAGCAAAAAAAAAAAAAAAAAAAACAATAAAAAGAGTTACACAAATAGTCACATTGACAATCACTGACCATCTGACGAGCATGCAGAAGCCATTTTCATGGTGAAAGGAGAAGGTTGTACAAAGCAGGTCAGTGTTCAGGACCCATAGATCTGCATTTATAGGACAGGCGAGCATTCATTTCCATTTATAACATTTGTTCACAGGCAAAAAAAAAACATTCATATCCTCATCTCATGAACAGTAAATACAAAATAACATGACCGATGACGAATGAAAGACCTGCTTGTACCATACAGAGTTCCCGGAATCTGCTGGGTGTAAGGTACAATGATGGCACGATATGGCCAGAGCTGTGATCTATCTCCAGTATATATCTACAGTATATATCTCCAGTATATATCTCCAGTATATATATCTCCAGTATATATCTCCAGTATATATCTCCAGTATATATCTCCAGTATATCTCTCCAGTATATATCTCCAGTATATATATCTCCAGTATATCTCTCCAGTATATATCTCCAGTATATATCTCCAGTATATCTCTCCAGTATATATCTCCAGTATATATCTCCAGTATATATATCTCCAGTATAGCTCTCCAGTATATATCTCTCCAGTATATATCTCCAGTATATCTCTCCAGTATATCTCTCCAGTATATCTCTCCAGTATATCTCTCCAGTATATCTCCAGTATATATCTCCAGTATATATCTCCAGTATATATCTCCAGTATATCTCTCCAGTATAGCTCTCCAGTATATATCTCTCCAGTATATATCTCCATCTCCACTGACAGATAACAGAACGATCGGCTTCCAAGGGCAACCAGACCTGAGAAATCGGTCAGTTTCCCGGACATGTTGTTTGTTGGTCTCCATCGTCACCTATACTGGTTACTTTTTATTTTTTATTTATGCATCTTCCCCTGGAATAATCAACCCACTTCACCCTCCAATAAGGGAAGAAAGTGCTTGTAATAGTTATACAATAAACAATGTAATCAAAAGGTATAATATTAACCCCTTCTCACCGAGTGTACGTAGATCGCTGTACTCGGCTTTCGGGGGTTAAACTGGGATGATGTCCACAGCTGCAGGCATCATCCCAGTACCGTTTTGTAGAGCCGGCGATCGGCTATCCCAATATAACAACCCATGTGGCTAAAAGCCGCTTGGCTGTTATACCAGAGGAGCGGGAGCGGGAGAGGACTCCCCCCCCCCTCCCGCCGCTCTAACCGGGCCTCCCGATCCACCGGGAGGTCCGATCACCAATCCGCCGCCTCCGGCAGCTGCTGGCAGTATGGAACGAAGCCGTGAGCGTCTTGGTTCCAGCCTTCTAATTGTAAACACAGAAGCGACGTGATGATGTCATTTCCCGTTTATTCGTCTGCCAATGACGCCGGTTTTAAAAAAATATACAGTATTCAGAATCGCCGTTTTCGGCCATCTGAATACTGTGAAGTGCAAAGGAGGGATCGGGGGTCTTTTAGACCCCCCCCCCCCAAATCCCTCCATAAAGAGGACCTGTCACCTCCTATTACTGTCACATGGGATGTTTACATTCATTATAGACCCCAGATCTCTCCATAAAGAGGACCTGTCACCTTCTATTACTGTCACATGGGATGTTTACATTCATTATAGACCCCAGATCTCTCCATAAAGAGGACCTGTCACCTCCTATTACTGTCACATGGGATGTTTACATTCATTATAGACCCCAGATCTCTCCATAAAGAGGACCTGTCAGCAACTATTACTGTCACATGGGATGTTTACATTCATTATAGACCCCAGATCTCTCCATAAAGAGGACCTGTCACCTCCTATTACTGTCACATGGGATGTTTACATTCATTATAGACCCCAGATCTCTCCATAAAGAGGACCTGTCACCTCCTATTACTGTCACATGGGATGTTTACATTCATTATAGACCCCAGATCTCTCCATAAAGAGGACCTGTCACCCCCTATTACTGTCACATGGGATGTTTACATTCATTATAGACCCCAGATCTCTCCATAAAGAGGACCTGTCACCCCCTATTACTGTCACATGGGATGTTTACATTATAGACCCCAGATCTCTCCATAAAGAGGACCTGTCACCTCCTATTACTGTCACATGGGATGTTTACATTCATTATAGACCCCAGATCTCTCCATAAAGAGGACCTGTCACCTCCTATTACTGTCACATGGGATGTTTACATTCATTATAGACCCCAGATCTCTCCATAAAGAGGACCTGTCACCGTCTATTACTGTCACATGGGATGTTTACATTCATTATAGACCCCAGATCTGTTCATAAAGAGGACCTGTCACCGTCTATTACTGTCACATGGGATGTTTACATTCATTATAGACCCCAGATCTCTCCATAAAGAGGACCTGTCACCGTCTATTACTGTCACATGGGATGTTTACATTCATTATAGACCCCAGATCTCTCCATAAAGAGGACCTGTCACCTCCTATTACTGTCACATGGGATGTTTACATTCATTATAGACCCCAGATCTCTCCATAAAGAGGACCTGTCACCGTCTATTACTGTCACATGGGATGTTTACATTCATTATAGACCCCAGATCTGTCCATAAAGAGGACCTGTCACCGTCTATTACTGTCACATGGGATGTTTACATTCATTATAGACCCCAGATCTCTCCATAAAGAGGACCTGTCACCGTCTATTACTGTCACATGGGATGTTTACATTCATTATAGACCCCAGATCTCTCCATAAAGAGGACCTGTCACCGTCTATTACTGTCACATGGGATGTTTACATTCATTATAGACCCCAGATCTCTCCATAAAGAGGACCTGTCACCTCCTATTACTGTCACATGGGATGTTTACATTCATTATAGACCCCAGATCTCTCCATAAAGAGGACCTGTCACCCCCTATTACTGTCACATGGGATGTTTACATTATAGACCCCAGATCTCTCCATAAAGAGGACCTGTCACCTCCTATTACTGTCACATGGGATGTTTACATTCATTATAGACCCCAGATCTCTCCATAAAGAGGACCTGTCACCCCCTATTACTGTCACATGGGATGTTTACATTATAGACCCCAGATCTCTCCATAAAGAGGACCTGTCACCCCCTATTACTGTCACATGGGATGTTTACATTATAGACCCCAGATCTCTCCATAAAGAGGACCTGTCACCTCCTATTACTGTCACATGGGATGTTTACATTCATTATAGACCCCAGATCTCTCCATAAAGAGGACCTGTCACCCCCTATTACTGTCACATGGGATGTTTACATTATAGACCCCAGATCTCTCCATAAAGAGGACCTGTCACCCCCTATTACTGTCACATGGGATGTTTACATTATAGACCCCAGATCTCTCCATAAAGAGGACCTGTCACCTCCTATTACTGTCACATGGGATGTTTACATTATAGACCCCAGATCTCTCCATAAAGAGGACCTGTCACCACCTATTACTGTCACATGGGATGTTTACATTATAGACCCCAGATCTCTCCATAAAGAGGACCTGTCACCTCCTATTACTGTCACATGGGATGTTTACATTCATTATAGACCCCAGATCTCTCCATAAAGAGGACCTGTCACCCCCTATTACTGTCACATGGGATGTTTACATTATAGACCCCAGATCTCTCCATAAAGAGGACCTGTCACCTCCTATTACTGTCACATGGGATGTTTACATTCATTATAGACCCCAGATCTCTCCATAAAGAGGACCTGTCACCCCCTATTACTGTCACATGGGATGTTTACATTATAGACCCCAGATCTCTCCATAAAGAGGACCTGTCACCCCCTATTACTGTCACATGGGATGTTTACATTATAGACCCCAGATCTCTCCATAAAGAGGACCTGTCACCTCCTATTACTGTCACATGGGATGTTTACATTATAGACCCCAGATCTCTCCATAAAGAGGACCTGTCACCACCTATTACTGTCACATGGGATGTTTACATTATAGACCCCAGATCTCTCCATAAAGAGGACCTGTCACCTCCTATTACTGTCACATGGGATGTTTACATTCATTATAGACCCCAGATCTCTCCATAAAGAGGACCTGTCACCCCCTATTACTGTCACATGGGATGTTTACATTATAGACCCCAGATCTCTCCATAAAGAGGACCTGTCACCTCCTATTACTGTCACATGGGATGTTTACATTCATTATAGACCCCAGATCTCTCCATAAAGAGGACCTGTCACCTCCTATTACTGTCACATGGGATGTTTACATTTATTATAGACCCCAGATCTCTCCATAAAGAGGACCTGTCACCACCTATTACTGTCACATGGGATGTTTACATTCATTATAGACCCCAGATCTCTCCATAAAGAGGACCTGTCACCTCCTATTACTGTCACATGGGATGTTTACATTATAGACCCCAGATCTCTCCATAAAGAGGACCTGTCACCACCTATTACTGTCACATGGGATGTTTACATTCATTATAGACCCCAGATCTCTCCATAAAGAGGACCTGTCACCTCCTATTACTGTCACATGGGATGTTTACATTTATTATAGACCCCAGATCTCTCCATAAAGAGGACCTGTCACCACCTATTACTGTCACATGGGATGTTTACATTCATTATAGACCCCAGATCTCTCCATAAAGAGGACCCGTCACCTCCTATTACTGTCACATGGGATGTTTACATTCATTATAGACCCCAGATCTCTCCATAAAGAGGACCTGTCACTTCCTATTACTGTCACATGGGATGTTTACATTCATTATAGACCCTAGACCTCTCCATAAAGAGGACCTGTCACCTCCTATTACTGTCACATGGGATGTTTACATTCATTATAGACCCCAGATCTCTCCATAAAGAGGACCTGTCACCTCCTATTACTGTCACATGGGATGTTTACATTCATTATAGACCCTAGATCTCTCCATAAAGAGGACCTGTCACCGTCTATTACTGTCACATGGGATGTTTACATTCATTATAGACCCCAGATCTCTCCATAAAGAGGACCTGTCACCTCCTATTACTGTCACATGGGATGTTTACATTCATTATAGACCCTAGATCTCTCCATAAAGAGGACCTGTCACCGTCTATTACTGTCACATGGGATGTTTACATTCATTATAGACCCCAGATCTATCCATAAAGAGGACCTGTCACCTCCTATTACTGTCACAGGGGGTGTTTACATTCATTATAGACCCCAGATCTCTCCATAAAGAGGACCTGTCACCTCCTATTACTGTCACAGGGAATGTTTACATTCATTATAGACCCCAGATCTCTCCATAAAGAGGACCTGTCACCTCCTATTACTGTCACATGGGATGTTTACATTCATTATAGACCCCAGATCTCTCCATAAAGAGGACCTTTCACTTCCTATTACTGTCACATGGGATGTTTACATTCATTATAGACCCTAGATCTCTCCATAAAGAGGACCTGTCACCGTCTATTACTGTCACATGGGATGTTTACATTCATTATAGACCCCAGATCTCTCCATAAAGAGGACCTGTCACCTCCTATTACTGTCACATGGGATGTTTACATTCATTATAGACCCCAGATCTCTCCATAAAGAGGACCTGTCACCTCCTATTACTGTCACATGGGATGTTTACATTCATTATAGACCCCAGATCTCTCCATAAAGAGGACCTGTCACCTCCTATTACTGTCACATGGGATGTTTACATTCATTATAGACCCCAGATCTCTCCATAAAGAGGACCCGTCACCGTCTATTACTGTCACATGGGATGTTTACATTCATTATAGACCCCGGATCTCTCCATAAAGAGGACCTGTCACCGTCTATTACTGTCACATGGGATGTTTACATTCATTATAGACCCCAGATCTCTCCATAAAGAGGACCTGTCACCTCCTATTACTGTCACATGGGATGTTTACATTCATTATAGACCCCAGATCTCTCCATAAAGAGGACCTGTCACCTCCTATTACTGTCACATGGGATGTTTACATTCATTATAGACCCTAGATCTCTCCATAAAGAGGACCTGTCACTTCCTATTACTGTCACATGGGATGTTTACATTCATTATAGACCCTAGATCTCTCCATAAAGAGGACCTGTCACCTCCTATTACTGTCACATGGGATGTTTACATTCATTATAGACCCCAGATCTCTCCATAAAGAGGACCTGTCACCTCCTATTACTGTCACATGGGATGTTTACATTCATTATAGACCCCAGATCTCTCCATAAAGAGGACCTGTCACCTCCTATTACTGTCACATGGGATGTTTACATTCATTATAGACCCCAGATCTCTCCATAAAGAGGACCTGTCACCTCCTATTACTGTCACATGGGATGTTTACATTCATTATAGACCCCAGATCTCTCCATAAAGAGGACCTGTCACCGTCTATTACTGTCACATAGGATGTTTACATTCCTTGTGACAGCAATAAAAGTGATAAAAAAAAAAAAAAACACAATTTCTCAATATAAAAATAAATAAAATAAATAAGAATTTTTTTTTTTAAAGTGCCCCCGTCCCCGCGAGCTCGAGCAGCAAAGAAAACACATACGGAAGTCGCACCTGCATATGTAAACGGTGTTCAAATCACACATGTGAGGTATCGCCGCGATCGTCAGAGCGAGAGCAATAATTCTAGCACTAGACCTCCTCTGTAACTCTAAACTGGTAACCATAAAAAAATTTAAAGCGTCGCCTATGGAGATTTTTAGGTACCGTAGTTTGTCGCCATTCCACGAGTGCGTGCAATTATAAAGCGTGACATGTTTGGTATCTATTTACTCGGCGTAACATCATCTTTCACATTATACATAAAAATTGGGCTAACTTTAGTGTTTGTTTTTTTTTTAATTCATGAAAATGTCCCTTTTCCCAAAGAGTTGCGTTTAACCACTTGCTTGCAGGGCACTTAAACCCCCCTCCTATCCAGACCAATTTTCAGCTTTCAGCGCTGACGCACTTTGAATGACAATTGCGTGGTCATGCAACACTGTACCCAAATGAAATTTTTATCATTTTTTCCCCACAAATAGAGCTTTCTTTTGGTGGTATTTGATCACCTCTGCGGTTTTTATTTTTTGTTAAAATTTAAAAAGACCGAATTAAAAAAATTTTTTTTTTTTTTTTTTTTAATATTTTGTTATAAAATTTTAAAAAGGGTAATTTTTCTCCTTCATTGATGTACGCTGATGAGGCGGCACCAATGGGCACTGATAGGTGGCAGTGATGGGCACTGATAGGTGGCAGTGATGGGCACTGATCTTGTACACTGCTAGGTGGCACTGATTGGCACCACTGGTGGGCATTGTTAGGTGGTAATGATGGGCATTGATAGGTGGCACTTAGGGGCATTGATACGTGGCACTGGTGGGCACTGTGGGCACTGTGATGTGGCAATGTCAGGTGGCACTGGCAGGGGGTACTGGTGGCACAATTGAGGCACGTATGAGGCATTATTGCCTCCTCCTCTTCGGGACCGATGTCCCTTGCTGGTGAGCGGCTTTTTTTCTCCTCGCACTGTCAGCGCGAGGAGAAAAAAAAAACGATCACAGAGCTTTTGTTTTGATCATGTGATCAGCTGTCATTGGCTGACAGCTGATCACATGGTAAGGGGCCGGGACCGGCCCCTTACTTGGATCGGTGATCACCCGAGTCTCAGTGACTCGGTGATCACAGCGCGCCCTGCAGGGCGCGCGCAGGGCACGTGCACAGGGGAGGCCGTCATATGACGGCCTCCCGGGAATTCAGATCCGCGCTGTAGCCGTCATTCGGCTATAGCGTGGATATCAAGTGGTTAAAACACTGCTGCACAAATACCGTGTGATAAAAAATATTGCAACAATCACCATTTTATTCTCTAGATTCTCTGCTAAAAAAATATATATAATGTTTGGGGGCTCTAAGTAATTTTCTAGCAAAAAATACGGATTTTAACTTGTAAACACCAAATGTGAAAAATAGGCATGAAAGGGTTTAATCGCTTCACCTCTTTCCTGCCCGGCCAATTCTCAGCGCTGTCACACTTTGAATGGCAATTGCGCGGTCATGCTACACTGTAACCATGTGACATTTTCACAAACTATGGACATATGGAGATATATATATATAAAAATGTATATCTGAAAGTTGATCAATCCGGATGTATTGACGGCGGATCTCATTTTTTGAGGCCTGAAAACGCCAGGACAGTACAAATACCCCCCAAATAACCCCTTTTTGGAAATTAGACAGTCTGAGGTATGTAGTAAGAGATGTGGCGAGTTTTTTGAAGTTGTATTTTTTTGTCACAATTTATTTGAAAATGAAAAAAATGTTAAAAAAAAAATAGTTTTAACAATTTTTTTTTGTTTGTTTGTTTTATACCAGTGACTTTCATTTAACCACTTCAGCCCTGGAAGATTTGGCTGCTCAATGACCAGGCCATTTTTTGCGACTCAGCATTGCGTTGCTTTAACTGACAATTGCGCGGTCGTGCGACGCTGTACACAAACAAAATCAATGTCCTTTTTTTTCCCCCACAAATAGAGCTTTCCTTTGGTATTTTATCGCCTCTGCAGTTTTTATATCTTGCACTATAAACAAAAGAAAAGCGACAATTTTGGAAAAAAAAAAACACAATGGGGGTTGATTTACTAAAAGGCAACTCCAATCTGCACTACAAGTGCACTGTGAAGTTCAGTCGCTGTAGATCTGAGGGGAAGATCTGAAATGAGGGGAAGCTCTGCTGATTTTATCATCCAATCATATACAAGCTAAAATGCTGTTTTTTATTTTCCTTGCATGTCCCCCTCAGATCTCCAGCGACTTCACTTCTAAGTGTACTTGTAGTGCAAAGTGGATTTCCCTTTAGTAAATGACCCCCAATATCTTTTACTTTTTGCTATAATAAATATCCCACATTTTTAATCAAAAAAAACAAATTTTTTCCTCAGTTTAGGCCGATATGTATTCTAAATATTTTTGGTAAAAAAAAAAAAAAAATCGCAATAAGTGTATATTGATTTGTTTGCGCAAAAGTTATTGCGTCTACAAAATAGGGGATAGATTTATGGCATTTTTATTAATTTTTTTACTAGTAATAGCGGTGATCTGCGTCGTTTCGCCCAGCCGTGCCATTCTGCCGCAGTTTGGTCGGCGAGCGGTTAAGCAATTATTTTTTACTAAACAAAATTGATTCATTTGGTGTGTATTGTTGTGATTAGCTATGATTGGCCCTGTCTGTAACATCTGATCACTTTGACCAATCACAGCTAGCAACAAAATAGTACACAATGAATGGCATGAAGGGAAGCTGTCCAATGCTTTGCTGTGATTGGTCACAGCGATCACATGGTAACATGGAAGGTCCCGCCCGGCCGTCATTTGAATACAGGCCAGGGAACTGGTTAATAATTCTTATCAATTGTGAGAAAAAAACATGAAAGTCACTCGTATAAAGTCCAAGTGGTTCAGTGCCACGCCCTGGACCGGCGATTTGAGGTCCATCTCAGTGTGCCCCAAATTCTCATATTGCTCTCCCCAGATTATATTGACTTCTTGAATAAACACGAATGTGAAAAAAAAATGCCAAAACAAGAAGTATCAAACTCCATAGGTCCCTCTCTGGTATTCTGCATCTACTGGTGTCCCTTTATGTTCTCATTTGACAATTAGAGATGTGTGACCTATCCAGAAAAGGGGAGGAGCTTCTCATAGTGTAAAGATGTTTATTATACATGTTAAAAACAGATCCAATGCACTTACATGTCTGAGAACAAACATCAGGAAACGTTGCTGTTCCCTCCAGCGTGCGATTGAAAAAGCAGAAGTGAGGTCACTGGAAGCCCCACATTACACGTTTCGTCATCAAATCACAACATCCTCAGGAGCTAGCACAGCTAAAATCATTGTCTAGGAAGTGGCACTGAGCACGATCACCATTTGGACTTCATATAAGTGACTTTAAAAAGGAGACGTACGGGGGAAACTAGTTTGGTTAAACTCTTCCTGTGGATGACAGGAGTGTAGTTCGTTCTGCACTCCTAAGACTCGTTTTCAGCAGACAGCGGACTGAAGCTCGCTGCCGGCTGACATCACCGAGCCGATCCAGGCTGGGGAAAGATTGTGACCATATGGTTGGGATCCGCCTGGATTGGAACCTGTCTCCACCTCAGCGAGCTGCTGAGAGCCTGAGCCAGCCGTTCCCATCCTCTCCACAGTACAGTGCTCCGGTGAGATCCGGGGGGTTCAGAGCAGACAGTCACCAGCACTCTGCTCAGGGAGCTCTGCAAATCGAGCGATCAGTGGTGTTTGATCACTCGGTTCTCACCCTTAGAGCTTGTGCAGAACTAGTGCTGCATCCACCTAAGTATGATTAGAAAAAAAATACAAAACTTCTCTTTTAATGTTTTTTTTTTCTCACAATTGATAAGAATGTGAAATATCACATATTTTGTTTATTATTGTATGAGTATTACAAGCTCTGTCTCCCCTTATATGAGGATGAAGTGACGGTTTTCAGACTTTGCATGTGACAGCAGCTGTTTTTCACGGTTCTTTTCTTTTTGTATTGTTGGTATGACACAAGTGAGTGAATATTGGATTATTATCACCTGGAATAATGACTGCCTGCAAGTCAGAATGAACCTCATAGTCTCATACACTCACATTGCTCTGCCCCCTAGTGGTGGAGAAGTACCAGACACAGATGTGCACACAGGAGAGATCCCAGAACATTTCACATCTTGTGACATTCTGGATATGATGGTCTCTGGATTTTTCCCAGTGCCAAACTCATGGATAAAAACAAAAAAAAAAAACACAGAACGAGGGAGCTGAGCGCAGGAGACACACAGAGGCCTTTCACTCACCACCGGCAGTGCCGAGCTCGCTCCCTTGATCTCAGACAAGATGACATGACGATGGATGTTCCTGGGGGCGCTCTGATACCGAATCTTCCTCCTGGCGATGGGAAAAGCAGAGAATTATCAGCCAAGCAATCACAAGTCTTTCATGTTCTCATAGCACCGGGTGATGATACTATTTCTGGATGAACACAAAGTGTTTTATGTCATCTGTAGGCTTTTGTTCTGGGCTGTTTACATGTTCTCCAGCTTAGTGAGCGGCAGAGAAGGAGGGAGGAGGAAGTTTTACATTATTATTCTCTAAATAGCAAAACAGATGGAGTTCCTTCCAGACCGACCCGTCTGTGTCCTGTACCAAACCTCCCTCCTCTGGAGGTATAAAGCCAAGACAAGGATGCCTAGGAGGAAACTGCGGGGTGTGATTCTGTCTGCACATTATTAGCCGCTATTCACGTCTACAGTCATTTTTACTTACTTGCTGTTCCATATTTCTTTAACATAATTTCCTATACAAAAGGATCTTTATGTCCAGAATATGATTTACATAAATGCTTAAAAGAGAATCTATAGCGTAGTTATATACAGTTGTGTTCATAAGTTTTCATACCCTGGCAGAATTTATGATTTCTTGGCCATTTTTCAGACAATATGAATGATAACACAAAAACTTTTCTTTCGCTCATGGTTAGTATTTTGGCTGAAGTCATTTATTATCAATCAACTGTGTTTACTCTTTTTATATCATACTGGAGGAACATTTCATTCATCAGCCAGGAAGCTGCGCATGGGACGTACTTGGACTTTCCAACATGACAATGATCCAAAACACAAGGCCAAGTCCACCTGTCATTGGATACAGCAGAATAAAGTGAAGGTTCTGGAGGGGTCATCTCAGTCTCCTGAGCTCAATATCATTGAGCCCCTCTGGGGAGATCTCAAACGTGCCGTTCATGGAAGACAGCCCAAGAATTTACAGGAACTGGAGGTTTTTACCAAGAGGAACCATCTGAGAAGATAAAGAGCCTCATCCACAAAAGACTTCAAGATGTCATTGATGTTAAAGGGGGCAATATACGGTATTAAGAACTGGGGTATGTAAACTTTTGATCAGGGTCATTTGGGTAGTTTCTGTTGTGATTGTGATATAAAAAGAGTAAACACATGTCAGAAGATTTGGGGTTAAAAGAATTTATATTCATATATATATATATATATATATATATATATATATATATGGGCCTTTATATTGTATATTTTTCAAATTAACATGAGAGGAGCCATTTTGGCTCTAAAGTTGAATCAGAGTTCATAGCCCATGAATAGACATTGTTGCAAAAGTTGCTTTATGTCTTGAGACTGTGTAAAAATACCAGTATCCCAGGTTATATATCTTTTGTCTTTGACACTTATAGATAAGGGGAGTTGGTACAAACTTACACAGCCTGCAAAGCTAAATAGTATTTTCAGAATAAACCACGTAACAAAAAAGGGCTTATCCACAAATGATATATTTTAAATAATAATGTTTCTTTTATACATCTTTACAATGTATCTTTATTAGGTAGCATTATATATACCTGTTAACTACATATATATTATTATAAGAGTGCAAATATGGTATCTTATTTAGGAAACCATTCATGAATAACTGGTAGGCTTATCGTAAGAATCCTGACTACACTTTCATGGCATTTACAACCCCAGTTAATTGTGTGGGGTATATTTTCTCATACACATATATTTTAAGAAGTGCCAGGACGGCTGGGGATATTGACACTTGATTGTCAACCATTAGACAATTAGTGATGTTTTGCTAAGCCAAGGTCAGAAGGTCATGTCAATCACATTAAAAGTAATTTCTGATCCAACACCGCCCCTAAGAGGCTGAAATTGGTAATTATTCAAAAATGGCGTTGGTCTTGGTTGTCAAGGTAACATATAAACTCCATCGTCATATGACATCATCAGTTACATAGAAAAGAGACATACACCCATTTTTGGGGTGAGATAAAAAGGAGAGACAGATAGCCGGAAAGGGGGAGCGATGGGAAGATCTGGAGGAGCTCTGAGGATGACTGGACGGGTCTGTCTCTAAAGGTGGAAAGAAGTCTCTTTTGGGACTTTGCTTCTCAAACTGACAGAATTCTTAAAGACCTGGTAAAGTATTAATCTTTCCAAAGTATACCTTTTTAGGTAATTGAAGTTTGGTTGAGCATATTCTTGACTAATCCAATCCATTGTTAGTTTTGCTTTGGAGTGAAATGAATTCTAACTGCAGTATGAATTTGTTTTGCTTCTAAACCAAGGGAGATACATATATATTGTTATATCTCATAATACTGACTTCAACGTTTTAGAATTGGATTGGTTATGGTATGTGTTAAACCATTGATTCATTCTAAATCTAAAATAGAAGCTTTGATCAAATTATCAAGCTGTGCACAATATAACAATTTTTGTTTGTGCATTTAGGAGTGTAATAAGAAGGTCTGTTGGTTTTGAGAAGAGATGACATCATAGTATTAAGGTAAACAATATTTGTTTACACAAGTCCGTGAAGTCACGGAAGGCTATTCACAAGTTACCAGGTTTAAAATGTACAAGTATCATTTATGGTATTGAAATGTTGTATTTTATTATAAGAAATTGACTAAGAGAACTGTGAATATTACCTGAACCATCATTGATCTTTGATATGTAGAAGTATATCCATTTATTTGTTTTATCACAAAATAAACCTGATATTATTTTGCACTCTATTTTTAGTTAATAAATATATATTTTTGAGCAACATCATTTGTATCACTTGTCTTCAAAATAGCATGGATAAACGAACTTGAATTTCTTGTTAGTATTGGTAGAAAATTGTAAATCTCCCAAATCAAAGATTTGCATATTTTCATGATTACAATACTATTTTATTATTTCAGTATAAACATTCTGACACACAGATGATTGATAATAAATGGCTTCAGCCAAACACTAACCATGAGTGAAAGAAAATGTTTTGTGTTATTCATATTCTCTGAAAAATGGCCAAGAAATCATAAATTCTGCCAGGGTGTGTAAACTTATGAGCACAACTGTATTTGCTCATTTCTTATTGCAACTTTTGCAAGAGATTAGCACAGATAAGGCTCTGATGAAGAAGGGACACCTTCGAAACGCGTTAGCCAGCAGCGGTTCGTACGTCCTCTTCCTAGGACCTAGAAACTGATACCAGTGGACCAATCGCCTTGTGACTGTATATAGTGCGATTTTTTCTTCCTACCTTTGTGAGTAGATTTTATTCTTGGTTTTAATAAATTTACCTTAGGATAATGCATTAGGCTGGTGCGCTCTCTTTTTTTCTTATCGTTCACTAGGAGGATAATCCCATCCTGGAGAGCAGCAAGGCCGAAATTCACTGTCCTTTCTGAACCCTTGGGATCATCTAGCTTACACACCTGTGCGCAAGAGTATTTGCTTCTGTAGTACGGTACACTTTTTGGGCAACCAGGCTTGTTGTCAGAATGAAAACTAAAGCTGCTTGGTAGCCAGGCTGTGTCCTCCAAGCCCATATATATATATATATAAATACTGGCGCTGATGAGGCTGCACTGATGGGCGCTGATGAGGCTGCACTGATATTTGACACTGATGGGCACTGTTGGGGATGCACTAATAATCAGGACATTGATGATCGGTGCCACGATGATCAGTGTACATATTCCCTTTCACACTTGCCGGGTACCAGCTCTCCTCTCCTCGCACCGTGGCAGAGTGTGAGGAAAGGAATGGCATTAGCTGGCAAGTTTGTTTACATGTGATCAGCTGAGTCCGAAGGACACGGCGGTCACAGAGGGCGCCGGATGCGCACCGCAGCAGAGGGTTCGTTCCGGGAGGACGTCTCTCAGAACTGGACAACCACGCTGTAGCCGTCTTTTTCCTATAGCGCAGTCAGGATGTGGTTAATATACATTCGCAATCCCGCTTACCTCATCTCGCACTCCTTCACAATGGGTTCGCTGTTGTCCACCATGCGGAGAACTTCCCGCACATTCTCCTCCAGCCAGGACATGACGGAAGGCTCCTTCCACAGGCTGTGACACCGTCCCACATATAGGGAGATCAGCTGGGACAAGGCTGCAGGCTGGCTGCATAAAAATAAAATGGAAAAAATGTGTCAATTATAAATATCCAGAACCAGAAAGAAGACAAAGCAGAGCGGACCATCCATCCAGCAACCAAAGGTAATTACTGGTAGATGTAGAGGAAAAAAACATCAAACTCCATGCCGGTATTTCATAAGACATAATGTAAAATGTACCGGGAGCCCATTCCCTGCAAACCCAACCACAACCCTTTACAGGGACCCCCAAATATTAGATTCTAGAAAGCTTGAGGCCCAGGGATCCCCCAAAAAGTTTAGGATGGTCTGGTTTTGGATGGGTGGACTCTACCAATACGCTAGAGGGGGAGGGGGATATTTGCAGATACATGAGTAGGGTTGAGACCTGATGTTCATGGGTATCACACACTTTCTTGACTTAAGGGTAATGTGTCTAATTTTCCCTGTTTATATTTCTTCTAAGGTCTTTTTTTTTTTTACATCTGGAAGTCGAGGCCTGTTGCCTTTTCTCTGGGGTTGGGATAAAAAAGGGAAAAAATGTATTTATCAGACTCTGAGGGGAAATGGTTCTAGTACTTACATGATGGAAGAATGCAGGTGGTGATTGGTCCAAGCAAATGTCTGCTGTATATCCAATATCAATGTATATGTGAATATGAGATACAACAGTCTGTCACATTAAACAAACAAATGTGAAAAGACACATAATATCAAAGCGGCGCTCCTGTCAAATTGCTGAGAATTGACACAATTGCATATAGGATAAATATACATAAAGTCGCTAAACATTAAATCGCAGATCTGACAAGTGGATAAACGTGAAGGTAAAGTTTGTGGCTAGCTTCATAAGTGAAAAAAAGAAGTGAAGATGTTCGGATAGTGCACCAATCACCGTATTCAAACCCGTCCTCCGCACGCCCCTCTGGGGTTCAAACTCACCACAAAGTTGCAGATAATAAGCATTCACGATCTCCCACTGATTTACTGCTGGGCCGGCTTGGAAATCCACATCATCAGCCTATATAAGGAAAAAAAGACAGGCTCCACATAGAGTAGTACTATATTCCAAAGGATTTATTAAAGATGTGTGTTGTCCAAGTTGTATATAAAAAAGCCTTGCTGTTTCACATAACTGCCGTCAATATCCTCTCATCCAGTGACTTAGTGTCAGGTTTCCAAGCTGACAGTGTTCAGCCAAAGGAACGGAAATGGATCGGAAATGCCAAAAAGCCGTGCGGGAGACACTGTAAACCAGTGAGCCGCTCAGTACAAATCCTTCCCAAAAACTATGCTGGACATTAGAGCGCAGTATATGTAGATCTATTAAATACGGCATGAGATCGTTCCCTGATCGATTTCGTCTTTCCGACTTTATCAAAGGGGTTTTGAAAACCCCTTTGGATGAGAGGATATTGACGGCAGTTATGTGAAACAGCAAGGCTTTTTTTTATATACAACTTGAACAACACACATCTTTAATAAATCCTTTGGAAAATAGAGTAGTACTATGTGGAGCCTGTCTTTTTTTCCTTATATATGCTGATGATGTGGATTTCCAAGCCGGCCCAGCAGTAAATCAGTGGGAGATCGTGAATGCTTATTATCTGCAACTTTGTGGTGAGTTTGAACCCCAGAGGGGCGTGTGGAGGACGGGTTTGAATACGGTGATTGGTGCACTATCCGAACATCTCCACTTCTTTATTCACTTATGAAGCTAGCCACGAACTTTACCTTCACGTTTATCTACTTGTCAGATCTGCGATTCAATGTTTAGCGACTTTATGTGCATTTACCCTTTATGCAATTGTGTCAATTCTCAGCAATTTGACAGGAGCGCCGCTTTGATATTATGTGTCTTTTCACATTTGTTTGTTTAATGTGACAGACTGTTGTATCTCATATTCATTTATTTTTTAGTTTAAGTGGCAGCCAGATGATATAATTCTCTCTTATTGTGATTAATCACAGTGCCAGCATGTGCTGGATTGGAAGGAGATAAGTGAGCCTAGTTTTATTTCTTTCCTCTTTTTTCAATGTATATGTATAGATCTTATGAGGCATGCTTTTGACACTGTTTGTAACCTTTATTTTCATGTAATAAAAACTTTTTTCAAAAAATAAATACATAAATAAATAAATAAATCAAAAGATTCTAGAAAGTTTAGACTTTATTCATGTAGAGCAGGGGTGACCAACCAGTGGCCCGCAGAGTCCTCTGATGTGGCCCGTGGCCTCCTGCTCTGGGATGACGGATCCCAAGGCCACATTATGGGTTGCTGACCCGCTATCCTAGAGGATCAGTGTTGTTAATGAAGCCGGCAGTAGAAGAAGCAAGCGGCTGCAGAGCTGCATAAGCTGATCCTTCCTGTGTATCGAGGCTCCTGTCACAGGTGGAGTCATACCAACTGCACTCTGCCTGGGACAGCAACAGCCGGCAATACCTTAATGGAAGACTGTTATTAAAGGTAAGTTCATTACTATAATCACAGTGTATATATACAGGCATATCTGTTCTGCAGTGGTTAATGGCCTGCTTTCAAACTGATCTGCAGGTGCAGAGCAGTGCACCCGGGTGCGGGTTACCTGTACTGAGCCATAGACTTCTGTTATTACCTGTACTGACCCATAGACTTCTGTTATTACCTGTACTGACCCATAGACTTCTGTTATTACCTGTACTGACCCATAGACTTCTATTACTACCTGTACTGAGCCATAGACTTCTGTTATTACCTGTACTGACCCATAGACTTCTATTACTACCTGTACTGAGCCATAGACTTCTGTTATTACCTGTACTGACCCATAGACTTCTATTACTACCTGTACTGTGCCATAGACTTCTGTTATTACCTGTACTGACCCATAGACTTCTATTATTACCTGTACTGACCCATAGACTTCTATTACTACCTGTACTGAGCCATAGACTTCTGTTATTACCTGTACTGACCCATAGACTTCTATTACTACCTGTACTGAGCCATAGACTTCTGTTATTACCTGTACTGACCCATAGACTTCTATTACTACCTGTACTGAGCCATAGACTTCTGTTATTACCTGTACTGACCCATAGACTTCTATTACTACCTGTACTGAGCCATAGACTTCTGTTATTACCTGTACTGTGCCATAGACTTCTGTTATTACCTGTACTGACCCATAGACTTCTGTTATTACCTGTACTGAGCCATAGACTTCTGTTATTACCTGTACTGACCCATAGACTTCTGTTATTACCTGTACTGACCCATAGACTTCTGTTATTACCTGTACTGAGCCATAGACTTCTGTTATTACCTGTACTGACCCATAGACTTCTGTTATTACCTGTACTGTGCCATAGACTTCTGTTAATACCTGTACTGTGCCATAGACTTCTGTTATTACCTGTACTGACCCATAGACTTCTGTTAATACCTGTACTGTGCCATAGACTTCTGTTAATACCTGTACTGGGCCATAGACTTCTATTATTACCTGTACTGAGCCATAGACTTCTGTTATTACCTGTACTGAGCCATAGACTCCTGTCATTACCTACACTGAGCCATAGACTCCTGTCATTACCTGTACTGACCCATAGACTTCTATTATTACCTGTACTGACCCATAGACTTCTATTATTACCTGTACTGAGCCACAGACTTCAGTTATTACCTGTACTGACCCATAGATTTCTGTTATTACCTGTACTGACCCATAGACTTCTGTTATTACCTGTACTGAGCCACAGACTTCTGTATTTACCTGCACTGACCCATAGACTTCTGTTATTACCTGTACTGACCCATAGACTTCTGTTATTACCTGTACTGAGCCATAGACTTCTGTTATTACCTGTACTGAGCCACAGACTTCTGTATTTACCTGCACTGACCCATAGACTTCTGTTATTACCTGCACTGACCCATATACTTCTGTTATTACCTGTACTGACCCATAGACTTCTGTTATTACCTGTACTGTGCCATAGACTTCTGTTATTACCTGTACTGACCCATAGACTTCTGTTATTACCTGTACTGACCCATAGACTTCTTTTATTACCTGTACTGTGCCATAGACTTCTGTTATTACCTGTACTGACCCGTAGACTTCTGTTATTACCTGTACTGACCCATAGACTTCTGTTATTACCTGTACTGATCCATAGACTTCTGTTATTACCTGTACCGACCCATAGACTTCTGTTATTACCTGTACTGAGCCATAGACTTCAGTTATTACCTGTACTGAGCCACAGACTTCTGTATTTACCTGCACTGACCCATAGACTTCTGTTATTACCTGTACTGACCCATAGACTTCTGTTATTACCTGTACTGACCCATAGACTTCTGTTATTACCTGTACTGACCCATAGACTTCTGTTATTACCTGTACTGACCCATAGACTTCTGTTATTACCTGCACTGACCCATATACTTCTGTTATTACCTGTACTGACCCATAGACTTCTGTTATTACCTGTACTGTGCCATAGACTTCTGTTATTACCTGTACTGACCCATAGACTTCTGTTATTACCTGTACTGACCCATAGACTTCTTTTATTACCTGTACTGTGCCATAGACTTCTGTTATTACCTGTACTGACCCATAGACTTCTGTTATTACCTGTACTGACCCATAGACTTCTGTTATTACCTGTACTGAGCCATAGACTTCTGTTATTACCTGTACTGACCCATAGACTTCTGTTATTACCTGTACTGTGCCATAGACTTCTGTTATTACCTGTACTGACCCATAGACTTCTGTTATTACCTGTACTGAGCAATAGACTTCTGTTATTACCTGTACTGACCCATAGACTTCTGTTATTACCTGTACTGACCCATAGACTTCTATTATTACCTGTACTGACCCATAGACTTCTGTTATTACCTGTACTGTGCCATAGACTTCTGTTATTACCTGTACTGACCCATAGACTTCTGTTATTACCTGTACTTAGCAATAGACTGATGTGCTTTCAGAAAGTGCCCCACACCTGCAGGATTTAATAGAAGTCTTTGGCAAAATGCAGCTAACCCACAGGAAAGCCACAGGTGCACTGCGCTGCATACACAGTGTGGGTAAGCCACAGAGCATCATTGTGAAAGCAGCCTTTGGCCCCTATCACACGATCGGTCTGACCCAATCAGACCCTCTATTCACCTCTATGGAGTTGCAGATGTCCCTACCTCCAATCCACTAAAAAAACAGAAGGGGATCCGTTCCCTTCCTTTGGAGGCCTCATAGAGTAGAGTGGGCTGTGTCCGTGTCGGCTTTGGCATATGCAGAGTGGACATGGACCTGTCAATCGCCCGCTCCGCTCATGGTTGCCTGCGACCAGAAGGTTGGGCACCCCTGATGTAGGGAATAGACATGGACACCTGGAATATTTGCAACTGTAAACTGCCCCCCCCCCATACACTAAAGGCCAACACCAATACAATGACACTGGAAACAGCAACTCATTATCTTTTTTTTACAATTTCATAATTTTTTATTTTATTTATCACAGTGAAGTCATTTCCAGGGTCACTGCAGCGTTTTTGTTCAACAAATCCAAACTTATCACCTGGAAATTCCTGTCATCTAAACAAGACAAATGCTAGAGAAGAAGGTTGGATTCAGTACAAAGTGCAGAAAACGTCTTCTTTACCGAACTGGAAATGTGGAAATAGATCTGCTGATCGCTGACAAAGACTTTAACATTCAAACAGGTTCCCCTGGGCACATTTTTTTATTAATTGATGCACAAATCACACACACAGTCTCCTGGGGAAGTGAAAACATTTTTTGTAAATTTTGGCATCCCCAGCATCTCATAACCTGACGTGTTCTTTTGTATTGGGAGCTGCAGTCTATGTAGTTTCTATAGAAGAACAACTCATCCATGTAGACAGGGATGCAGGGGAAGCCAAGTCTCATACATTTGTACGACTTGGAGCTGCTCGCTGTAAAGGGCAGCGGAGGAGGGGCAGCCATACAATAATGTGAGACTGCCTAAATCTTTACCATCTAACAATCACATAAAAAGAAGGTTTTTTTTTTTTGTTTTTTTTTTTAACTTTACCTTAGTTGGGCAACAGTTCCAAAAAATGGATGAGAAGCCACAATATTATCCGGCTGAACTCCACAGGCATCCAAAAGCGGTAAAAGAACTAAAAGGAGGGGAAGCAACAGAAAGGAATCAAACTAAAATATTTTATATCACAATCTCAGCAATAATAGAGGCCGGGAAGAGTCACCCAGGCCTGAAACTAAGAAGTTACTTTAAAGTAGTTGTAAAGGCTCAAGGTTATTTACCTTTGTGAATTCTATGTATGAAGGTAAAAAACCTTCTCTGTGCAGCAGCCCCCCCCCCCCTCCCCCCAATTACCTACCTGAGCTCCTTCTCTCTCCAGCGATGTCCACGATTCCCTCAGCCATCCAGTACACTCCTCCTGATTGGCTGAACCAGAGCAGCAGCGCTATTAGCTCCCACGGCTGTCAAAGTCAGTCAGCCAGCCAATCAGGAGAGAAAGGGGGCGGGGCCGGGTTGGGGCTCCGTGTCTGAATGGATACACGGAGCTCTGACACGGCTTGGGTGACCCCTGTAGCAAGCTGCTGGCTGAGGGTCACTCAAAGGAGGGAAGGGCTAAGAGCAGCAAAGAGGGACCCGAGAAGAGGAGGATTGGGGCTGCTCTGTGCAAAACCAACTGCATAGAGGAGGTAAGTATAACAACATGTTTGTTATTAAAAACAAAAACAAAAAAAAAACGAGCCTTTGCAATGACTCTAATACTTACCTGAGCCCCATCTCCATCCAACAATGACGAGAGCCATTGGTGCAGTGTATGAGTTTAGCATGACACAAATAAGGACCTGAACCATGAAAGTAAAATTTTGAAGACTGCCATCATTGGGTTCATGACTTCTATTATCACTTTCTATGACATATGTGATCAATATGTAGCAATTAATAGCAGTAGAGAAGAACCAAACTGGAGATCAGAGAGTGAGTGTGAAGGGAGCACAGCCAACTTGGAGCATGTATGACACAAATAAGATCTTGAAGACCACCATAATTGGGTTCATGATTCAGTAAGATCCTGAAGACGACCATCATTGGGTTAATGACTCTGTAAGATCTTGAAGACCATCATCATTGGATTCATGACACAAATAAGATCTTGAAGACCACCATCATTGGGTTCATGACTCTGTAAGATCTTGAAGACCACCATTGTTGGCTTCATGACTCAATAAGATCTTGAAGACCACCATCATTGGGTTTGTGACTTAATAAGATCTTGAAGACCACCATAATTGGGTTCATGACACAAATAAGATCTTGAAGACCACCATAATTGGGTTCATGACACAAATAAGATCTTGAAGACCACCATAATTGGGTTCATGACTCAGTAAGATCTTGAAGACCACCATCATTGGGTTTGGGACTCAATAAGATCTTGAAGACCACCATCATTGGGTTCAAGGTAAAAACCTTCTTTATGCAGCAGCCCCCCCCCCCCCAGTCCCCTTTAATACTTACCTGAGCCCCATGTCCATCCAGCAATGTGCACGAGAGCCTCGGCTCTCCAGAGACTCTCACTCTTCACTGGCTGAGGCAGCATCGGGAGCCATTGTCAATCACAGCTAGTGATCCACTGAATAGACAGAGGGGGTGGGGCGGAGCCATGGCTCTGTGTGTGAATGGACATGCTCTGGGGACACTCAGCAGGAGGGAGGGGGCCAGGATTGCTGGGGACCCCATAGAAGAGGAGGATCAGGGCTGCTCTGTGCAAAACCATTACAGAGGAGGTAAGTATAACATTTTTTTTTTTTTTTTTTTTAAACCAAGCCTTTAATATCACTTTCGAGGGGGTGTAAACTTTCCCTTTTCTATAAAAATAATAAACATGTTATACTTTTCTGCTCTGTGGAATTGTATTGCACAGAGTGACCCCCAAACCTCCTCTTCAGGGGGTCCCCTGCTGGCGCTCTAGGCTTCTCCTCTACCCTGTGTGTCACCATAGGACGCAGTTTTGATAGATGCAATTCCACTTGGAAGATGCTTGATGCAGATCCATGGGGAAAGGATGCCGAATACAACTTGGAATATCTCCCCATCGATTAAATAAGAAGCTCCACCTCCAGGTTCTGCTTTCAAGAAAATGTTTACAAACCACCACATCAGGTAAAGTCGCCACTTCATCCCTTTAAACCCGAACAGCTTTCAATTACATGTGTTCTGAGGCTGATTGAATGCAGATAAGGCACCAACTGAATTTAATTACCACCTTAATCAGCCCCAGAACCCGAGTAATTCATATGTGTTCGGGTTTAAAGGGATGAGGCGACCATAACATCAAGTAATAGAAGGGAACTCACCTCCGGGGAACATTATCAGCGCTTGCTGTAGGAGATTTGCCGCTCGGCTGGAGGCGGTTTTCTCCTCGTTCTCCGATATTTCATCCTGCTGGCTGAACTGTAATAGAGCGAGCGGGACGGAGAATGCAAAGTTCGGGAGCTGAGACAAGTTCCGGTGGGACTAAAAGTATAAATGACAGGTGATCACCGGGTGTTATTGGCCTCTCTGCTACACAATTGGGTATCACATTATTACAAATGTCACTAAAAACAATATATCTGTCTGAGGGTGGGGACACCTCCAATGTTCCCATCATTCCCGGAAGGATAAACTACGGATGTATTCAATATACTGCCGCCTAGAGGAGGTTTGGGCACAATGCAATTTAAAAGTGGTCAGCTCCCTCTAGTGGCCACACCCCCCCTTACACCTTCTTTATAGCTCAATCCTCTAATTTCAGGGATATGCAATTAGCGGCATGACACCCAGCGGCAGAGGCATGATGGGACTTGTAGTTTTCCAACAGCTCGAGGTCCGCTAATTGCATATCCCTGCTCTATTTTATCCAAAACAAAAAGTTTTATCCACACCTTAAGGAGAAAAGCCTCGTACACAACATCAGAATATCACACGAATGATCGTCTTTTATTTTTTTGCATTCTAATCTCATATTGGAAATAAAAACTGAAGTTACAAAAATCCTCCTATGACAGAATACAGATTGAAGTGATGGGAAGTGATGTAATGTGCTGTATTGTATGACATTCCTTTGCTTCTGAGCATGCGCAGTCTTGGTCTTCCAACACTGTGCTGATAAACCACTTCACCTATGGAAGATTTACCCCCCCTTCATGATAGGCCATTTTTTGTGGCACTGAGTTACTTAAACTGACAATTGCGCGGTCGTGCGACGCTGTACATAAGTGAAATTTATGTAATTTAGAGCTTTCTTTTGGTTGTATTTAATGATCACCTCCCGGTTTAATATATAAACAAAAAAAGATCAAAAATTTTGGGGACAAAAAAATTTTTTTATTTTCTGCTATAAAAACATTCAATAAAATTAAAAAAAAAAAAAAATTCTTCATCAATTTAGGAGAACATGTATTCTGCTACATGTCTTTGGTAAAAAAAAATTGAAAAAATCCCAATAAGTGTATATTGATTGGTTTACGCGAATGTTATCGCGTCTACAAACTACGGGATATATTTATGGAATTTTTATTTATTTATTTATACTAGTAATGGTGGCGATCAGCGACTTATAGTTCACATAATACAAAGGCTTCTGTGAATGGGCAGAAGGAGGGGAGGGGGCAGGCACAGCAGTTCCGGTGACTCTGCTCTTGAAAGAACTGAGACTGCAATGTTGCAGCGGATAATCTGACACCAACTGACACTTTGGGGGGAACCAGTGACACTAATACAGTGGTCAGTGCTAAAAATGTGCACTGTCACTGTACTAATGTCACTGGCTGGGAAGGGGTTAAACATCAGGGGTCAATCAAAGGGTTAAATATGTGCCTAGCCAGTGTGTACTGTATGTGCTGCTTTTACTAAGGAATGTACTTTGCAGCAAAAACAAAATCCATCACATCCCTGCTGACGGGACAGAGCTCTGTATTGGTTACATATGCAGACATATTCCGTCCAGCCTCTCTCCTCGCTGATCAGCAGGTGCCGGCGGACATCCATTGGTTGGCACCCGCTCATCGAATTCTGCTGTGACTAATCATAGCAGAAGCAGTGTGCCAGCGGTGCGCATGCTCCCCTAACCGGAAGTACATAGTGTATATATATATGTATATGGTAATGGAAATTTGTAAGTTCTGTATATAATTGTATTGTATTTTGTATGTATTGCACACTGCCCTCACTGTGCACACAGCACTAATAATGTTTTCATTAAGTGTTTACATTCTTTCGAGTCCTGATTAGAATTAGCCTGCCTATGTTACGCCCCTTCTTACCATAAACGTACAATTGTAATATTAATGTGATACCTACGTAATCGTGTGTATAAAAACCTTCAATTGTGTCATAATAAAGCAGAACAGTAATTTGGAAAGATGCTGAGCGTATCTTTTGTCTGTTCCCTACTGCAGTAGTTATTATTAATTTGGAACCACTAATCAATATGAGGATAGGAGTTGCCTATCTATAAATTTCTAGGTCAGATAGACATAAAGATATATCTATAAATATATATTAGAGCTGAGCGATTTTCTCAAAAAAAAAAAAAAGAAAAACAACTTGATTCACGATTCGAATTGAGTTTAATTGTTTTTTTTTTTATGGACACCGCGCCCGTCCTGAAGAGCTGTGGGCAGGAGTTTTTAGGCGAGGCTGTGGCTTCGGCCTAGTCCGCGACATCCGGCCAAAGCCGCGGCCTCGCCTAAAAACTCCTGCCCGCAGCTCTTCAGGACGGGCGCGATGTCAGCGCTGGTCCTGGTGAAAAGAAAAAAAAAGAAAAAATCTAAAAAAATTTGATTTGCTGAAAATTTGAATTGATTTGACCTCTCAACTCGATTCAAGATTCAAATCGATTTTTTCCCCAGCCCTTATATATATCTATATCTATATATATCTAGATATAGATATATATAGATATCTCTCTCTCTCTCTCTCTCTATATATACACACACACACACACATATATACTGAATATACACGTGGTTCTGCACGATCTTCAGATTATCGCACGATCGCTCCAAAACCCGTATTTTTTGTCCTATTTTCTCATCGTGTGTACGAGGCAAAAGGCTGCACGGTAGAAAGTTCCTGGGAAAGAGGCCGCACTTTCCTCAGGTACTGCAAAAGCCTATTTTCTGGGTGCAAGAGAGAATAGGAAATACAAATAAATAAATAATAATAATTAAAAAAAAAATAAAAAAAACAGCTGAAGGCAAACTAGATTGAATTTCTGATATTGCTCGCAGTGATTCTGTTGGAGTTCCCCTTTAGAATACACTTCACCAGGTGGAAAATAGAGCCCAGATTGCTGGTTTGAAGTCATGGATGTATTTTCCTGCACTGCCTCATTAATCATGCTTTACACTTCACTTATTCTCCTTTCCACCAGATTAGTTTCCTGCTGTGTCCCCGATATGGTGATAAGGAGGCCAGCCAGTGTGGGGTCAGCCTCACCTCCCATTCCTCGTACATCCTGCTGAGGAACATGTACTCCCGCGCACGCAGAGACAGGTAATCGATGAGAAGCAGCATACACAGGGGGTCATCGTCCGGGTCCAGACTGCAAACAGAGAGAGAGAGAGACAACAACATCAGGAATCGGATTAAAACACACAACGATAAACCTGACCAAGCAAAGCCGATCGATATGCCAAATCCCATTCTGCAGAGTTGTGTAGAAGAGCGCAGAGTTCTAACCAAAGTTCTACCTACAGTAATGCTTTAACCACTTCCATACCAAAATTCCGGCACTCCTCTCCCACATGTAAAAAAATCATCATTTTTTTTTGCTAGAAAATTACTCAGAACCGCCAAACTTTATGTATATTTTTTTAGCTAAGACCCTAGGAAATAAAATGGCGGTCATTGCAATTTTTTATGTCACACTGTATTTGCGCAGCAATTTTTCAAACGTGATTTTTTTTTTTTTTTAAATACAATTTCATGAATTAAATAAAAAAAACAGTAAAGTTAGCCTAATTGTTTTGTACAATGTGAAAGACGATGTTACGCCGAGTAAATAGATACCTAACATGTCACGCGTTAAAATTGCGCACACGTGTGGAATGGCGCCAAAGGTACTTTCCTGTCGCATCATGGCAGCATACACTTTGGGTTGTGACTCCGCCCCCACAACCTGATAGGACTATATAGCTATAAGTTGTAGAGATGGCCCCTGCCCAGTATTCTCTTATTTTTCCTCACCTGAAGGACTGAACATATCAGAAGCACCCCCTTACCGAATTCGCCCCAGCCAGGTTCTAGCCTCTCCTGGGTGGAAGTCCTTACCTGTACAGCCTCTAAACGAGCTAGATGGAAGGAGCCCCGCTCTGGTGATCTCGGGGGTATGTTGCGGTCTAGTATAAGCCTTAAACAGGCTTAGTTGTTGTGCAGCGGTCGCCATGCCTCCTTTTTTCACTTTGTGTTTTTCTCCCTCTTTGCTGGGCTCTGTGGTCCCTCTGTGCCTCCCTACAGGCTTCCCGGGCGTCTCGGCGCTCCCGCGCATGCGCGGTGCGCGCCGTCAGGGCGTCCTTTCGATTTTGCCAGTTTCCAAGATGGCGCCGGGCGCCTCGCGCCGCTACTGCGCATGCGCGAGCGGGTCGTGACCTCGGCGGCCATGGCGGCAAATTTAAAAGCCCTGTTTGTCATTTCTGAGCTCTCCTTGCTTCCTGGAAGACTTCTGACTGCTGTGTTTTGAACTTCTGCATTCCTAAAGCTCCCTCTCTCTCTGGGTAAGTGTCTAATACTTATGCACTGTTTTGTGGGACCTGGTTGCATGTTCTTACCTTCCTATACCTTTCTCAGGTATTCACCTTCCTCTCCTATGGAGGCCGCTGCCCCAGCAGATCACCACCAGCCTAATAGGTAAGGGGGGGGGATTCCAGCGGTAAGTAGAGAAGATTGAAAGAGAGCAGGACCGTACTAATGCTACCTAATTGGTCAGCCCTGTCAGGTCCGCAAGATCATCTAAATCAGGACGAAGAGAATCTTCGCACAGGAGAAGCCGCTCCGGCCATAGACGCAGCCGCTCACGCGGAAGAAGCCGCTCAGGCCGCAAGGGGAGTCGCAGACGGAGTCGATCCCACTCAAGGCACAGCCGTTCCTACCGCAGAAGATCCCCTGCACGAGGACACCAATCCTCTACGCACCCTTCCCGCCCAGCCGGGAACGCTTGCTGGGTATGTGGGGCCACGGCCCTCCCAGACAAACTAGCCTGCCGCAAGTGCATAGATGAAGCCACCAGGGAGAAAGAGCCGGATTCCATAGAACCCACTGGAGTCTCTACTCCCCAGGTCTCAACTCCTGATGTGGAGTTTACGGCCTATAGCACCTCACCCACCATTCCCAGTGCATCAAGAGAGCAAGAACTACCGTCGGATGATGAAGAGCCGGAAGCTTCAGCTGGCTTTGATTTTGCGCTCATAGAACCGTTCATCAGATCGGTTAAGGAAGCGATTAACTGGGAGGAGCTTGAGGAGACACAGCCTAAACAGAGAAAATATTTCCCAAACCTCAAGAAGGTTCCGGAGGCTTTCCCATTCATCGACGAGTTAGAGGAGCTCATTAAGGAGGAGTGGCAGAATCCGGAAAAGAAGTTCAGTCTGTCCAACAGACTTACCAAACTGTACCCTCTCAAGGAACCCAAAGTATCTCCTTTACTTTCTCCTCCAGTAGTGGATGCATCTTTGATGCGTCTAGCCAGGCACGTGACGCTCCCCATTGAAGATGCAGTAACGTTCAGAGACGTGCTTGACAGGAAGGTGGATACAGACCTTAAGAGAGCTTACCTGTTCGCAGGAGGCGCCTGCAGGCCAGCGGTGGCATTAGCGGCGGTTGGGAAAGCTATCTCCAGCTGGTCCTCAGCTACAGCGAGGCTCGTCACTGAGGGCGCAGATCAAGAACAGATCACTAAGGCCTTACAAGAACTTAGCCTTGCGGGAGATTTCGTGGCGGAGGCTTCCGTAGATACTATCAGATCCACCTCAAGGTCTATGTTAGCCTCTGTAATGGCCAGAAGGGCACTGTGGCTCAAACCTTGGTCGGCTGACCCCGCCTCGAAGTCAAACTGGTGCAGGATTCCGTATGATGGGGTGAACCTCTTTGGAGCAAAGCTGGATACCGCAATCTCTAAAGTAACAGGCGGGAAGTCGGGTCTCATACCATCGGACAGAAGGCCGAAACAACAAAGGCCACCTCCCTTTAAACGTAACCTTCCGGAAAGATATAGGGATGCGAAATCCTATAGACCCGGGAAGGAATACAGAAGGAGCTGGAAGAACCCCCAGACGTCCTTCCTTAAGTTCCAGAAACCCAAGACCCCTGCCTCCAATGACCAGAAGTCCTTTTGAAGGTTCGCCCGCCCAACCAGCGGTAGTGGGGGCCAGACTCACAAAGTTCAAGTTGGTCTGGGCGGGAATGATAAAAGACCCATGGACGGTGTCCACCATTCATTTCGGTCACAGGTGGGCATTCAGAGGTCGTCCTCCAAGAGACCAATTCTGCTCAACCAGACTTCCTCCTTCTCAAGAGAAAAGACTATCCCTAGTCCAGTATATCCAAGAGTTGCTCCAGAAACAAGCAATAGTGGAGGTTCCGCCATCCCAAAGAGGCAAAGGGTTCTACTCCCCACTTTTCTTAGTGAAAAAGAAATCAGGGGACCTTCGTCCAGTCTTGGACCTAAAAAACCTCAACCGGTCGATACGGTTAGAAACATTCAAGATGGAAAGCCTTCAATCAATCCTCCAAGCAATAAACTTGGGAGATTGGATGCTGTCAATCGACCTCCAGGACGCGTATTTGCATATCCCTATCCATTCCGAGTTCCAAAAATTTCTCCGGTTTACCCTAAATCATCGGCACTTCCAATTCCGAAGCCTTCCGTTCGGGATCTCTACCGCACCCAGGACGTTTACAAAAGTCCTATTACCTGTAATAGCCCACCTGAGAGAAAACGGGCTGAGGGTCCACCATTACCTGGACGACATCCTACTTCTCTCAGACAGCCAGGACTCTCTTGTCCTTCACAGGGAAATCCTGGTCTCCACACTACAGTCCCTAGGGTGGCTGATAAATTGGAAGAAGAGCAACATCCATCCCACACAGAGAATGGTCTTTCTGGGGGCCGAATTGGACACAAGGGAGAATACGGTGGAACTTCCGGGGGAAAAAATCCCTCCTCTAATTCAAAAGGTGAAAAGGGCAATCTCCGCTACAATGCTCCCGGCCAGGACCTGTCTCAGTATCCTGGGCTCCCTAGCTTCCACCATTCCAATGGTCCAATGGGCGCAATGGAATTCGAGGCCTCTTCAGATCTCCTTCCTACGTCAGTGGAAGGGCACATCAATGTCCCAACCAATCCTCATCTCTCAGGAGGTAAAGCAATCGTTGATGTGGTGGGTACGTCCTCACAACTTGAGAAGATGCAGGCATATAGTCACTCCCTATCAAGAAACCGTGACCTCAGATGCCAGTCTACAGGGATGGGGAGCCCACTATCAGGACCTTGCGGCTCAGGGTCGTTGGCCTTTCAGGGCACAGGATACAGTGTCGAACGTTCTGGAGATGAGAGCAGCGTTCCAGGCTCTCCTGGCCTTCAGTTCTCACTTGAGGAGGAAGCACGTCCTCCTGAGGATGGACAACAAGGTGGCCGTTGCCTACATCAACAGGCAGGGGGGCACCAGAAGCAGGTCCATGTTACAGGAGGTCCGTCCTGTTCTGGAATGGGCGCAGCTGAATCTACTGGACCTAAGGGCGGTTTATGTCCCGGGAGTCCAGAACACCTTAGCCGACTCACTAAGCAGAAATTTCCACTCCAACAACGAATGGTCTCTGAGTCCACAAGCCTATGCTCTCATATCCCGAACCTGGGGTCCTCCAGAGATAGACCTAGCAGCAACTCCGGAGAACACAAAGTGTCAGAGATTCCTATCAAGGACACCGTTTCCTTCGGCAGAGGGGACAGACTGCCTCCAATACCCCTGGAACTTTCACCTGGGGTACATTTTCCCCCCGACGCCTCTCATAGCGAGATTCCTCCTGAGGCTCAAGAAGTCAACAGCATTGGTGGTAGCAGTGATCCCTTTCTGGCCGAGGAGGCCATGGTTTACTACCCTCATGCAGCTGAACACGGCAGAGCCTCTGCCTCTCCCATTGACGACAGACCTACTCTCCCAGGGACATCTTCTTCACCCGAACCCGGGGAAGCTACACTTGATGGCCTGGAGACTGAAAGGGCTAGGTACCTAGAGCAGGGCTGTTCCCAGAAGGTGGTGGATACCTTACTCCAGGCCAGAAAGCCTACTACCAACATCACGTACAGAAGAGTTTGGGAAAAATTTGTCTCCTTCTCCCACCAGCAAGGTTGGGACTCGTCCTCCCCGTCGGTGTCTCACATCTTGGAGTTCCTTCAATCAGGCCTAGAGAAAGGCCTTAGGTCAAGCACCCTGAAGGTCCAGGTATCGGCCCTGTCCGCCTTGACAGGAGTTAAATGGGCGCAAGAGCCTCTGGTGGTTCAGTTTCAGAGGGCCTGTCTAAAGCTGAGGCCCCCCAGAAAACCGTCATTCCCGGTCTGGGATCTCTCAATTGTTCTAGAGTCATTATCCAAGGAACCCTTTTTTCCAATGCAGAGCATATCCCTCTGGGATCTAACGCTGAAGGTTTCATTTTTAATAGCCATAACATCGGCGAAGCGAGTGTCAGAAATGCAAGCTCTAATGGTTAGCGAACCATACTTGGTTGTTCTTCCAGACAGGCTAGTCCTAAGACCTTCGGATCGATTCATCCCCAAGGTGTCCTCATCCTTCCATTTTAACCAGGAGATTAATCTTCCAGCACTCAGCACGGATCAGGGAGACCCTCATCCACTAGATGTTAAGGGTACCGTTATAGAATACCTCTCAGCAACAAAATCCATCAGAAAGTCGGAAAACCTCCTAATTATCCCACATGGTTTCAGGAGAGGTCAAGCGGCATCCTCACGCACCATTGCTTCATGGCTAGTAAAGACCATCAAGAGATCTTACTCACTGAGTAACCATCAAGTACCTGAGGGCTTAAGGGCACACTCCACCAGGGCAGTGGCAACCTCCTGGGCGGCATATTGTAGAGTCTCGGCGGAGACGATTTGCAGAGCGGCTACCTGGTCCTCCAGGAACACCTTCATGTCTCATTACAAGGTGGATTCCGCCTGCTTATCCACGGTGGATTTCGGAAGATCCGTTATCCAGGCCAATTCCTCTATTATTTGATTAATAAACTTAGTTTGAATTCCCACCCAGTCTTTGCGAGTTACTCCCCAAAGTGTATGCTGCCATGATGCGACAGGAAAACGGAAAATTGTATACTCACCTTTCCGTAATTTTCCTTTCCTGTCGTATCTTCATGGCAGCATACAATCTCCCACCCGTCTAAGGTGAGATATATATATATACGGAGAATACTGGGCAGGGGCCATCTCTACAACTTATAGCTATGTAGTCCTATCAGGTTGTGGGGGCGGAGTCACAACCCAAAGTGTATGCTGCCATGAAGATACGACAGGAAAGGAAAATTACGGAAAGGTGAGTATACAATTTTCCGTTTTTAAGGTACTTAAAAATCTCCATAGGGGACCCTTTACATTTTTTTACAGGTTACTAGAGGTGGACTTGTAACAGAATTATTGTTCTCGCTCTAACGATCACAGCGATACCACACATGTGTGATTCGAACACCGTTTACATATAGGTTTCCTCCGATTGCCCGGGCTTGTCTACTTCTGGACCCAAAGTGGTTGCCCAGTACAGTTTATGAACCTTTATGGGTTGTCCGATTCACCTGAGCAATAGTGAGTTCACATAATACAAAGGCTTCTGTGAATGGGCAGAGGGAGGGGAGGGGGCAGGCATATCAGTTCCAGTGACTCTGCTCTTGAAAGAACTGAGACCACAATGGACCTTTGGAAGTTCTCCTCCTGGAGCACAATAAACCTGCCAGATGAGAATAATAGAGAGAAGTCTAGGAGGCGGCAGGCACCTCATTAGACTTAACTAACGGTGTTATGCCTGAAGATTTTACAAAGTAGCTGAAATTCTGAAATTCACCTTTAACTGATATATAAATGGTTGGCGCCTCTCGAGAGTGAGGATTGACCAGACAGGTCCAAAAATCCCATTGAATCGCCACTGTCCCCCTCAGATATGCTACGCCAAGGAGACACCTCCAGCCTGTCCCTCTTGCCACCAGCATAACAACATAAAAGGCTCCAGTGGCTCGGGTGCACATGAAACCAGTCAGAGAGAACCCCTCAGATGACAGCCTGCCTAACCAGTCATGACTCGGGGTCTATGGCCCCCCTGTACCCCATTACTACACAGATCAGAAGAGCCGTCTATGAGGGCGCACTCACCTGAGGATAAGTTTACAGAACTCCAGGGCAGTTCTTGGACAGCCTCTCTTCTCCAGGAACAACATGTGTTTGAAAAGAGCCAAGTAAAACCCTCTGTGGAAAGCAGAACATCAGACTCAGGTCACGTGACTCCTTTAGTCTTTAGTATTCAAAAGTGCAATTGATAAAAAGTAGTTGATCTCAGAAGAGAATATACAATCCGGTGACGGTAACAGACCTGTTCTCTGATCGGCGGTAGTCCAGTCTGCAGCTCCCACTGGTAAGGCTGAACACGGGGTGAAATGCACACTCCAGACTGTAGAGGGCTCTCTCTGCAAAAAAAACATTTTTCAGCTGCTGGATGCCATTTTATTATAATGACCCCCATAAAGAGAGTACAACCACAGGGAGGTTTGCTGGTGATGGTTCATCTATATCATCACTTCGACTTGCAGCAAAAAACGAGGGACTTCAGGCGATGTGATGCACGACTGACATAACACGCCTCAAAACAGGCAATCAGATCTGCCTGGAGTGCACCAAGAATTGCCCAACTATCATTACAACACACACAGGAAACACAGCAAGAGCAGCACCTTACCAATCAGGTCTCTGGCCATTTCCTGGTCTTCTTGGAGACGACAGACATCGCTGAGCTGCAGCAAGGAGTCCACATGGTACGCGTTCATCTGCAGGAGGAGCTAATCCAGAAACAGAACATATACGATCAATAACTGATCCTGTGCACCAAGGAACAAATATGATCAATAACTGATCCTGTGCACCAAGCAACAAATATAATCAATAACCGATCCTGTGCACCAAGGAACAAATGTGATCAATAACCGATCCTGTGTGCCAAGGAACAAATATGATCAATAACTGATCCTGTGCACCAAGGAACAAATATGATCAATAACTGATCCTGTGCACCAAGGAACAAATATGATCAATAACTGATCCTGTGCAGCAAGGAACAAATATGATCAATAACTGATCCTGTGTGCCAAGGAACAAATGTGATCAATAACTGATCCTGTGTGCCAAGGAACAAATATGATCAATAACTGATCCTGTGTGCCAAGGAACAAATATGATCAATAACTGATCCTGTGTGCCAAGGAACAAATATGATCAATAACTGATCCTGTGCAGCATGGAACAAATATGATCAATAACTGATCCTGTGCAGCATGGAACAAATATGATCAATAACTGATCCTGTGTGCCAAGGAACAAATATGATCAATAACTGATCCTGTGCACCAAGGAACAAATATGATCAATAACTGATCCTGTGCACCAAGGAACAAATATGATCAATAACTGATCCTGTGTGCCTAGGAACAAATATGATCAATAACTGATCCTGTGCACCAAGGAACAAATATGATCAATAACCGATCCTGTGTGCCAAGGAACCTTCCCGCAATATAGCTTCCTCTGGGTTTTCTGTATACATTAACCACTTCACCTCCGGAAGGTTTACCCCCCTTCGTGACCAGGCCTTTTTTTGTGATACGGCACCGCGTTACTTTAACTGACAATTGCGCGGTCGTGCGACGCTGTACCCAAATAAAATTGACGTCCTTTTTTTCCCACATGTAGAGCTTCCTTTTGGTGGTATTTGATCACCTCTGCGGTTTTTATTTTTTGCTCTATATGTTTACCAAAGAAATGGAGCATAAAATACATTTTGGATTCAATTTTATTGGATGTATTTATAACAGAAAATATTGTTTTTTTGTTTTCTTTTTTTAATTTTCAGTCTTTTTTTGTTTTATATAATAAAAAATAAAAGCCGCAGGAGATAATCAAATATCACCAAAAGAAAAAACTCTATTTGTGGCAAAAGAATTATATAAATTAGAGAGGCATCAAAATTTCGGCCAAAAATGTTGTTATCAGCACTCGGCCGATAAGAGAAGAAGGTGCCGCGGCGGTGATTTTGCGGTGATTTTACAGCGTATGGTGAGTCTTTCAGAGGTCATGTGACTCAAAAAAAAATGCATCAAAAATGTAACGCGGGTACATTAATGACGCATTCTTGCTGCGTTTTCAATGCATCTGAACTGGGAGGTGAGTTTTTTGTGCATTTTTTTTAAACTGACCAGAAAATGCAACAAGTGAGATTTTTATCACCACAATAGAAGCCCAACAAAGCAGTGTGCAGACATACATAGAATTTAAAGGGACGCGTTTTTCTTGCACTAAAAGGTGCCAATAATGGCCAAAAATAAATTCTTATTAATTAAAATAAATGATATTAAAAGGGATTGTAAACCCTCGAAGTTCACCACATTCTATGCATTAAGGTGAAAAAACCTCCTGTGATTCAGCCCCCCCCCCCCAGCCCCCCTTTTACTTACCTGAACCCGATCTTTTCAGTGACTGGGAGGAGCTCAGAAGCTCCAGCTGGTGTCTCGGGTCCTGATTGGATAGATTGATAGCAGCGCAGCCATTTGCTCCTGCTGCTGTCAATCAAATCCAATGACGTGGGGGGGCAGCAGCAGGACACGAGAGCGCGCCCGCATGAGTGCCCCGAGGAAGAGCGGCTCTCCAACGAGGCACTCGAGAAGAGGAGGAGCACTGCAGGGGGACCCCAGAAGAGGAGGATCGGGGGGCCACTCTGTGCAAAACCAACTGCACAGAGGAGGGAAGTATCACATGTTTGGGTTTTTTTTTTATTTTTAACCACTTGCTTACCGGGCACTTCAACCCCCTTCCTGCCCAGACCAATTTTCAGCTTTCGGAACTGTCACTCTTTGAATGACAATTACGCGGTCATGCTACACTGTACACATAGGACATTTTTATAATTTCTTTCACACAGAAAGAGCTTTCTTTTGGTGGTATTTAACTGCTGTTGGGTTTTTTATTTCTTGCTAAAAAAAAAAACAAAAAAGGACCAAAAATTTTGAAAAAAAAGACCCAAAACTGTTTCATAGTTTGTTATAAAATTTTGAAAACAGGTAATTTTTCTCCTTCACCGATGGGCACTTATAAGGAGGCACTGATGGGCACTGGTAGGTGACACTGATGGTTGGAACTGATCCGTGGCACTGATGAGACACTGGTGGGCATTGATGGATGGCACTGCTGGGCACTGGTAGGTGACACTGATGGTTGGAACTGATCCGTGGCACTGATGAGACACTGGTGGGCATTGATGGATGGCACTGCTGGGCACTGGTAGGTGACACTGATGGTTGGAACTGATCCGTGGCACTGATGAGACACTGGTGGGCGTTGATGGATGGCACTGCTGGGCACTGGTAAGTGACAATGATAGGAAGCACTGAACTGTGGCACTGATGAGACATGGATGGGCATTGATTGGCAGCACTGGTGGGCACTGGTAAATGGCACTGTGGGGCACTGGTAGGTGGAACAGTGGGCACTGGCAGCTGGTGGGCATTGATGGAAGGCACTGGTAGGTGGCACTGGTGGGTACAAGAGTGGGCACTGGCAGCCTACACTGGTGGGCACAGAAAATGCAGCCGCGGCTCTCTGTGTGAAGGACTGACATCCCTCTGACAGAAGCCGGTGATTGGCATTTTTTTCTATTTACATCACATGATCAGCCGTCACTGGCCGATAGCTGATCACATGCCGGGGACGCCCTCCTGGCAGCCGTCTTTCGGCCATAACTCAGGTGGCAAGTAGTTGAATTGAACCTTTAGTTATCCTTTAATTTAAAAAGTCGAATGTAATACAATTCTATATAAAAATATAAATATTTTTTAAAAACTGGCATTTTCGGTTTTCCATTCGGTGGACCTCTAATATAAATGTAATTTGGGTACAGCGTCGCACAACCGTGAAATTATCCGTTAAAGTAACGCAGTGCTGAATGAGGGGGGGGGGTGTTAAACCTTTCAGAGGTGAAGGGGTTAATTGCAGGCCTGTGGTGTGTTTTGGAGACATTCATTTTGAGTGGCACCTCTCAGTATTACTACAATTAGCCAACAATGCACCCCCCCCCCCCCCCCCCCCGACATTGCACAGGACATGCGTTTTGGATAAAACATGATAAGAATTATGAATGGGCTTCCTTATTGCTGCACTCGGACATTTTCTCTTCAGTGTTGCTCATCAGCTCTGGAAAGTCTCCCATCAGAAGCTGCAGCGGCCGCTCCACTCACCACAATGTTATTGGGATCCATGGACTCCACGGCATCCAGGAACTTGAACTGGACTTGCTGGTAATCTCTCTGGTGCTCGAAGGTGAAATGCTGGACCCCTCGTTTGGTCTCTAGAAGGCTCATAGCGATGCCTGGGGGGAGGGGAGAAGGTGAGATCTATGACAACACAGAGATAATAATAAAGGGGAAGGATCTGTATATATAACAAAGGACTCATCTCACCCGTTTTACTGTATCTTGGCCAAGTGCTCTTCGGAGACGTCAGCCATGTGCTCCTGGGATGGGGGCGCTGTCTCTGGCGCAGCCTGGCAAAAATACAAAAAAAAACAATTCAATGCACACAGCAACCAATTACATGACTGGACCAAGGATCTGTATACAGAGAGAGAAAAATAAATGCTGGGAGGAGGCTCTAACCCCTTCCAGTCCGGACCAATTCTGACATTCCTCTCCTACATCATTTGGGTGATCTCCGTACATTGCAGGGAATAAACCCCTCCCCCCTCTGGGTGATCTCTGTACATTGCGGGGAATAAACCCCTCCCCCCTCTGGGTGATCTCTGTACATTGCGGGGAATAAACCCCTCCCCCCTCTGGGTGATCTCTGTACATTGTGGGGAATAAACCCCTCCCCCCTCTGGGTGATCTCTGTACATTGCAGGGAATAAACCCCTCCCCCCTCTGGGTGATCTCTGTACATTGCAGGGAATAAACCCCTCCCCCCTCTGGGTGATCTCTGTACATTGCAGGGAATAAACCCCTCCCCCCTCTGGGTGATCTCTGTACATTGCAGGGAATAAACCCCTCCCCCCTCTGGGTGATCTCTGTACATTGCAGGGAATAAACCCCTCCCCCCTCTGGGTGATCTCTGTACATTGCGGGGAATAAACCCCTCCCCCCTCTGGGTGATCTCTGTACTTGTGTAGCGATTCTATATATGATATGTTATTTTTTAATTTGCTGCTTTATTTTTCCCATGAGAGCTTCACTTTAAGGTAAAGTGTACAGACCAGTATTTGACCCTTTAATTGCAGAATTTACTGAAAAGTTAAACATTTTGGAATAAATATTTCCTATTATCTCACCTCTGATCTCCCATCACGGCCCGGGAGCCGAAATATTTTTTCAGTTCAGTCTCCGGGTTCAAATTTCTGTGTTAAAAGAAAAGAAAAACGTTAGAAAAGTGTTCATCAGTTATATGAGGACAATCCAAACCAGAGGAACCCGTACTAATATAGGAGGGGATATATTCAGTTCACATCACCTATATACATCATCTATATACATCACCTATATACATCACCTATATACATCATCTATATACAGTTAGGTCCATCTATATTTGGACACGGGCACATTTATCATACTTTTGGCTCTGTATTCCACCAGAATAAAATTAAACGAAACAATCCAAATCCCACCACCATGCTTGACTGTAGACAAGACACACTTGTCTTTGTACTCCTCACCTGGTTGCCGCCACACACGCTTGGTGCCGTCCAATCATTGGCTGAATCTGGGCTGACAGTATATCTCTAAACAGCACAGAATTCATCCGGCTGCTTCTGTCACATCATCAACCACCAATGACCCAGTGCCACTGGAAGCCATGCATGCCCGTCATTCTGGGTATAGATTAATCTTAGTTTCATCCATCCAAAGTCAAAGTCTAATCTGGCTTTTCTATTCTTCAGGCTTATGAATGGTTTGCACCTTGTGGTGAACCCTCTGTATTTGCTCTCTTGAAGTCTTCTCTTGATTGTCAAAGTCTACAATGATACGCCCACCTCCTGGAGAGTGTCCTTCACTTGTCTCCACTTCCCTGGAGAGGGTCCTTCACTTGTCTCCACCTCCTGGAGAGTGTCCTTCACTTGTCTCCACTTCCCTGGAGAGGGTCCTTCACTTGTCTCCACCTCCTGGAGTGTCCTTCATTTGTCTCCACCTCCCTGGAGAGGGTCCTTCACTTGTCTCCACCTCGTGCAGAGGGTCCTTCACTTGTCTCCACCTCCCTGGAGAGTGTCCTTCACTTGTCTCCACTTCCCTGGAGAGGGTCCTTCACTTGTCTCCACCTCCTGGAGTGTCCTTCATTTGTCTCCACCTCCCTGGAGAGGGTCCTTCACTTGTCTCCACCTCCCTGGAGAGTGGCCTTCACTTGTCTCCACCTCCCTGGAGAGTGGCCTTCACTTGTCTCCACCTCCTTGGAGAGTGGCCTTCATTTGTCTCCACCTCCTGGAGTGTCCTTCATTTGTCTCCACCTCCCTGGAGAGTGTCCTTCACTTGTCTCCACTTCCCTGGAGAGGGTCCTTCACTTGTCTCCACTTCCCTGGAGAGGGTCCTTCACTTGTCTCCACTTCCCTGGAGAGGGTCCTTCACTTGTCTCCACCTCCTGGAGTGTCCTTCATTTGTCTCCACCTCCCTGGAGAGGGTCCTTCACTTGTCTCCACCTCCTTGGAGAGTGGCCTTCACTTGTCTCCACCTCCCTGGAGAGGGTCCTTCACTTGTCTCCACCTCCCTGGAGAGTGGCCTTCACTTGTCTCCACCTCCCTGGAGAGTGGCCTTCACTTGTCTCCACCTCCCTGGAGAGTGGCCTTCACTTGTCTCCACCTCCTGGAGAGGGTCCTTCACTTGTCTCCACCTCCTTGGAGAGTGGCCTTCACTTGTCTCCACCTCCCTGGAGAGGGTCCTTCACTTGTCTCCACCTCCTGGAGAGGGTCCTTCACTTGTCTCCACCTCCTTGGAGAGTGGCCTTCACTTGTCTCCACCTCCCTGGAGAGGGTCCTTCACTTGTCTCCACCTCCTGGAGAGGGTCCTTCACTTGTCTCCACCTCCTGGAGAGGGTCCTTCACTTGTCTCCACCTCCTGGAGAGGGTCCTTCACTTGTCTCCACCTCCCTGGAGAGTGGCCTTCACTTGTCTCCACCTCCCTGGAGAGTGGCCTTCACTTGTCTCCACCTCCTTGGAGAGTGGCCTTCACTTGTCTCCACCTCCCTGGAGAGTGGCCTTCACTTGTCTCCACCTCCCTGGAGAGGGTCCTTCACTTGTCTCCACCTCCTGGAGAGGGTCCTTCACTTGTCTCCACCTCCTGGAGAGGGTCCTTCACTTGTCTCCACCTCCTGGAGAGGGTCCTTCACTTGTCTCCACCTCCCTGGAGAGTGTCTTTCACTTGTCTCCACCTCCTGGAGAGGGTCCTTTACTTGTCTCCACCTCCCTGGAGAGTGTCCTGAACTTGTCTGGATGTTGTGAATGGGTTTTTCTTTACCAGAGAGAGGATCCTGCGATCATCCACCACTGTTGTCTTCTGTGGAATGTCCAGGCCTTTTTATGTTGCTGAGCTCACCTGTGCGTTCTTCTTTCCTCAGAATGTACCAAACTGTTGATTTGGCCACTTCTAATGTTGCTGCTATCTCTCTGATGATTCATTTTTGAAGCCTTACAATGGCCTGTTTTACTTGCATGGACAGCTCCTTTCAATGCATGATGTAGGTTCACAGCAACAGATTCCAAATGCAAATACCACACTTACAATCAACTCCAGACCTTTTACCTGCTTAATTGATGAAGAAATAATGGAGTAGCCCACAACTGGCCATGAAACAGCTTTTCATTTGATTGTCCAATTACTTTTGGTCCCTTGAAAAAGGGGGGTGGCTATTCTTAAGAACTGTAATTCCTAAAACCTTCCCCTGATTTGGATGTACATACCCTCAAATTAAACTTGAGAGTGTGACCTTTCACCCCATATCCATTATAGAATTAAAGCTTGAATATGTTTTGGTAAATACCTGACAAAACTAAAACTGTGCCTGTGTCCAAATATATATGGACCTAACTGTACATCACCAATATACAACACCTATATACATGAGCTACTGTATATACATCACCTAATACATCACCTAATACACAAGATGAAACCTAATTCACAGGAAAGTGGACTATGAGGTCCATTACTGCAGGGACCTCAAGATATCAGACTGAATTGTCTGCACCCCATAAACAGAAATACATCCCCCAATTTGCTGCATTGTAGGCAGATCTATCAGGCGGTGGAACTACAATCCAAGACAACCTCTTGCCCCGGACTGTCAGCAATAGACTAACAGGACCCCATGAGGTGCAGCACTGCGGGGGTCTGTAGCGGACATTGATGGGTTAGATTGGGTGTTGATCCTCTACCTGTGCTCCACATATAGTAAGGGGCGGCTGTCGGTGTTCCCGGTGCTCTGTCCCTGGAAGGTGACGCCGTTGCTGCTCTCGATTCTCTCCAGAATGCTGTCAATGTCCCCCAGATCATCCTTACTCTCTGTGCTGCCATCTAGCTGTGGAGGGAGAAACAGAGAAATAAAAATGGTCAAAAACTGCCGGGATTTCATGTTTACAGGATTGGCTGATTTATGGAGATTCCTCTGTCTCCTCTGTGTGAAGGGATCCCGGCTGTGTAATGCAGTCCCAGGATCCCTGGAGGAATGGGAGAGCCCAGAAACCACAGAGAGTAGCGGTTCTCTGCACCATAAAAGTGATCCGGCAGCTGTAGAACCATCCGGATCATCTTTACTGGACAGCTGATTGCCGGCTGTATAAAACATGCACCAAAATTATGGCTGCAGCTGAAGCTGAGATCTTGTAATGACCGCTTGCTGATGAGATGTTGTTATACAAATGGCAGTCAGAAGGAAAAGAATTAGTCAATTCCATTTCTTCTCCTTCATTCTTATTTGTCCCCACAGGAGGTTCAAAAAAGTCCCTGTCGAGGGGCGCCAGTCTTGTACACACCTGACCTACCTACCTGATTGTCTGTTGGTGTCTTTTTAGCTTTCCTCTTCTTTTTCTTCTTCTTTGTTTTGTTCAGTGTTGCAGCCTGGAGAGAAGAGGGACACAGATTACTGACCTGCAGCAGAGTGAGCGCTGCAGGGAAGCGGTACAGTCACAGACGTCCAAATAAAAGCATTGTGTGTGCTGATGGAGTTCAGTGGAATTCAGCCCGGGGATTTCCCAATAGAAGGCTCGTGTTAGAAATGATCAATAATTGGAATTACATATAGTTATTATAACCTCTAAATGAGTCCTGATGAAGCTGAAAGAGAAAAGCGTTGACCGATGAGGAACTTACACATGTATTCAAAATCTGGCAATTCAGCTGTGTAGTGCGTGATACTGTATTTTTCATGATAACTACTTCACTATATTTTATTTAACATAGGTTAAAAATGATATAAAAACAGTATCACAGTAAGTACATATAGTACGGTCCTTATGGATACAGAAAATATGATGTAGTTTCCGCCCTTAATCTGGGCTTCTTCAGGGGATGCTGTCCACTTAGAGCACAAGCCTTCCCAGGAAGGCTTGGCCCTTTACCTCGACCTGTGATCAGCTGTATCCAAAGGACAGAGCCCGCCCCCTAGGGGCCACCGGGAGGCGGAGTTCTGGGAGAATGTCCATGGATGCCCTCCTGCTGTAGCCGTCTTCTGGCTATGGGGAGGGCAGGAATCAGCATCTACAAATCCTCTACAATCCAGAGCCTGCTGACTTCTAATGGAAGGACACTCACCTGTCCAAGGATCCAGCACTCTCCTCATCGGTCTTCGGGGCCCCTGGGCCGCCATGTTTAGTGTGGGAAGCTGTCCGTGACTCCTTGTGGCTTCACAGCCGGCTCCCCACTGCGCATGCACGAGCCACACTGCACTTTGTGAATAGTCCCACAGCCTCCTAGGACCTGTGATGGAGAAGAAGGTGCAGAAGGTACCCCCCCCCAATAAAAGCCCCAAAAGAAAACAGAAAGGGGGGGCATATAATGTGGAATTTCCCCTTTAGGGGATTTACTAAACCTGGAGAGTGCAGAATCTGGTGCAGCTGTGCATGGGAGCCAATCAGCTTCTAACGTCAGCTTCTTCAATGAAGCTTTGACAATAAAACCTGGAAGCTGATTGGTTGCTATACAGAGATTCTGCACTCTCCAGTTTTAGTAAATCTTCCCCCAGTGTGTTGCTGTGTGTTGGGGGCTGGGCGTCACCTCCGGAGGCCTCGCTGGTCCGGGGACCGTCTATACCGGGTGCACACACACGGCCTTCCATGCAATCCTCCAATGGAAGAGACGGCTCCGGAGGTAACACATATTAGGAGGCCCCACCCATAAGTGTAATATGACTTGTGATTGGACATCCATACCTGGGAGGAGAGGCTCCGCCCATTTTCCTGAGCCTCCTCTCCGTCCACCTCCTCTTCATCTGTCAGTCTGGACGGAGCTGATGGGGCAGAGTCCAGCTCACTGCGATGATCTTCATCCGGGTCGGTGATCTGCAACAAAATGACAGATAATGGAGCGTGTGCATAACAGAGGGGTGGAGCCAGGCTGACCATTAGACTCTGCAGGGGCGGAGCCAGGCTGGCCATTAGACTCCGCAGGGGCGGAGCCAGGCCGGCCATTAGACTCCGCAGGGGCGGGCCTATGAGAGGCGCAGAGGAGACTTCCCCCATATAGTGTTCACCCACAAACTGTTCTTCCGTCCTCATCAGAAGGAGGATGGTCGCCTCATACAATTATTATTATTAGAAAGTCACATAGATTCCTGTCTCCTCATTGCTGTCTCCCTTTGGCTGCCGGTGTTCTGTCAAATTAGCCAACTCGTCAGAAACTCCAACCACCTCCTGGGATCTCTAGTTCCCCTCCACCCCTCCCCCAGCCATCAGACTCCCCCCAAGGTCACATTCCCCCCTCCAGCCTGCAGTTCCCCTTTCCCCCACTAGGTGGCAGCATTCACCCATTCCCCCCTCCAGCCTGCAGTTCCCCCTTCCCCCCGCTAGGTGGCAGCACTCACCCCTTCCCCCCTCCAGCCTGCAGTTCCCTTTCCCTCCTCTAGGTGGCAGCACTCACCCATTCCCCCCTCCAGCCTGCAGTTCCCCCTTCCCCCCGCTAGGTGGCAGCACTCACCCATTCCCCCCTCCAGCCTGCAGTTCCCCTTCCCTCCTCTAGGTGGCAGCACTCACCCATTCCCCCCTCCAGCCTGCAGTTCCCCTTCCCTCCTCTAGGTGGCAGCACTCACCCATTCCCCCTCCAGCCTGCAGTTCCTCTTCCCTCCTCTAGGTGGCAGCACTCACCCATTCCTCCCTCCAGCCTGCAGTTCCCCTTCCCTCCTCTAGGTGGCAGCACTCACCCATTCCCCCCTCCAGCCTGCAGTTCCCCCTTCCCCCCGCTAGGTGGCAGCACTCACCCATTCCCCCCTCCAGCCTGCAGTTCCCCTTCCCTCCTCTAGGTGGCAGCACTCACCCATTCCTCCCTCCAGCCTGCAGTTCCCCCTTCCCCCCGCTAGGTGGCAGCACTCACCCATTCCCCCCTCCAGCCTGCAGTTCCCCTTCCCTCCTCTAGGTGGCAGCACTCACCCATTCCCCCCTCCAGCCTGCAGTTCCCCCTTCCCCCCGCTAGGTGGCAGCACTCACCCATTCCCCCCTCCAGCCTGCAGTTCCCCCTTCCCCCCGCTAGGTGGCACACTCACCCATTCCCCCCTCCAGCCTGCAGTTCCTCTTCCCTCCTCTAGATGGCAGCACTCACCCATTCCCCCCTCCAGCCTGCAGTTCCCCTTCCCTCCTCTAGGTGGCAGCACTCACCCATTCCCTCCTCCAGCCTGCAGTTCCCCTTCCCTCCTCTAGGTGGCAGCACTCACCCATTCCTCGCTCCAGCCTGCAGTTCCCCTTCCCTCCTCTAGGTGGCAGTACTCACCAGCTGGAAGGGGTTGCTCACTCCTCGCTCCTCCAATAGTTTGCGGTTTCCTCGGTTCTTCCTGTTTCGTGGCTCCGCCGGGAGAATTTCCTCCTCCTCCTCCTCGGGGCCCCCCGGCTCTTCCTGGCCCCTCTGGTCCCCGCGCAGCCTCCTCAGGGCCCGGCGGGACATGTCCGAGGATTCCGCCCGACACCGGAGAGCACGCACCCGTATGCTGAGGAGCGAGCGCTGCGCATGCGTGCTACCAAAGCGTCCTTCCGCCTATTGGACGCTAGATGGCGACATTGATTACATTGCAGACTATGGGAGCACAGCGCCACCTAGTGCTCCAAGAGGAATCCTTCTAATTATTGTTCTTAAAAATAATACATATTTTATATTGTTAATTCTAATAATAAAATAAAAAACAGAACATTATTTCCTGGAAAACATAAACACCTTTAAATAATATATATATTGAGGTGACCGTTGTACAAGCTCTTCAAAAACCATCCCCCTCCCCCCACTCACAGACCTCCAAACCCCCTAAATACCACCCCTCCCCCCACTCACAAACCCCCAAAATACCACCCCTCATCACCCACTAACAAACCCCCAAAATACCACCCCTCCCCCCCACTCACAGATCTCCTATCCCCCCCAAATACCACCCATCCCCACAGACCTCCAAACCCCCCAAATACCACTTCTCCCCCCCACTAACAGACCCCCAAATACCACTCCTCCCTCCACTAACAGACCCCCAAATACCACCCCTCCCCCCACTCACAGACCTCCAAATACCACCCCTCCCCCCACTCACAAACCCCCCAAATACCACCCATCCCCCCGCTCACAGACCTCCAAACCCCCCAAATACCACCTCTCCCCCCCACTAACAGACCCCCAAATACCACTCCTGCCTCCACTAACAGACCCCCAAATACCACCCCTCCCCCCACTCACAGACCTCCAAATACCACCCCTCCCCCCACTCACAAACCCCCCAAATACCACCCATCCCCCCGCTCACAGACCTCCAAACCCCCCAAATACCACCTCTCCCCCCCACTAACAGACCCCCAAATACCACTCCTCCCTCCACTAAAAGACCCCCAAATACCACCCCTCCCTCCACTAACAGACCCCCAAATACCACCCCTCCCCCCACTCACAGACCTCCAAATACCACCCCTCCCCCCACTCACAAACCCCCAAAATACCACCCCCCCCACTCACAGATCTCCTATCCCCCCCAAATACCACCCATCCCCACGCTCACAGACCTCCAAACCCCCCAAATACCACCTCTCCCCCCCACTAACAGACCCCCAAATACCACCCCTCCCCCCACTCACAGACCTCCAAATACCACCCCTCCCCCCACTCACAAACCCCCAAATACCACCCCTCCCCCCACTCACAGACCTCCAAATACCACCCCTCCCCCCACTCACAGACCTCCAAATACCACCCCTCCCCCCACTCACAAACCCCCAAATACCACCCCTCCCTCCACTAAAAGACCCCCAAATACCACCCCTCCCTCCTCTAACAGACCCCCACAGGAGGTGCCTGGCTTCAGAGGAGACATTGGGGGTCTTTTAGCCACGGGATGTCTCATTAAAGAGAACCTGTCACTAAAAATGTATCACATACGGGACTTTTTTTCCTCTATGTGATAAAAAAAAAAGTTACACCCAAACACATAAAATCCCCCCCAAAAATTTGAGGTCACCCCCACATATGCGCATGTACGAACGTAAACACATTCGTCGGGGGCGGCTATGCTTGAAAACGCTGATTGCGATTCACATGTTACATATCGCCGGAGCGAGAGCGATAATTCTACACCAGACCTCCTCCTCCGTACTGAAGTCTGTCGCCATTTCACGGACACACACAGAATTAAGATTTGGCGAGTTGGGTATCTATTTACTCGGTGTGACCTCGTCTTTTATATTTTACCAATGTGGGTAATTTATTGAATTGTTTTCCCCTTTAAAATCACTTTAGTGTGTTTCTTACTGAAATTTAGCGTTTCCTAGACCTCTGCGGTAATATCATGTGACATAACAAATTGGAACTAGCGTTATTTTATTCTCTAGGGTGTCTGCGATCAGAAAATATATCATGTTTGGGGGGTTTATGTTAATCTTCAGGCCAAACATTATTATTTTTTAAACATGTCTGCAAATTTGATTAAAATTTTTTTTTAAAAAAACCCCAAAAAGGTCACATGATTCCTGTGGAGGGAGGAGCTCCAGTCCGCAGCCACACCCCCTTAGGGGGCGCTGGTAGGAGAAAGAGCGTATACAGGGGCGGAGTCTGCCGAGGGAAGGGAGTGTTCTATCAGAAAGCCGCTACCCATCAGAAAGTGCAGCCGAAGTGACATTCTGTCGTGGCCATCTTGGTACACCCGCACTCGTCCACAGTAAGCCTACAGTCAGAAGGTGGCAAGCAGACATCTTGCTACACCCACTGGAGTCTTGCATTTCACATGTATTTTTACCAGTAAGCTGACCTTATATAGTGAAATACAGGACTTAGAAATCCGTCTGACTGTTTCGATGTTGAAATATGAAATCAGCAGTGTTCTGTCAGATCAGCAAACCTGTGAGAGCAGCAGGCTCGCCGCTGCTTTTAAAATTCAACATCAGAACAGTCAGAGGGATTTCTAAATCCTGTATATCACTATATAAGGTCAGCTTAGTGGTAAAAATAAGTGTGAAAAGCAAGACACCAGTGGGTGTATAAAGATGTCCGCTTGCCGCCTTCTAACTCTATGCTTACCGCAGACGAGTGCGGGTGTACCAAGATGGCCGCAACATGACGTTACTTTCGTTGCATATTCTGATGGGTAGCGGCTTTCTGACAGGACACCTCCTTCTGATTGTAGGCTTACTGCAGGCGTGCACGGGGTGTACCAAGATGGCCGTGACAGAACGTAACCTCATTGCTGCTTCCCTTTGGCTGCCGGTGTTCTGTCAAATTAGCCAACTCGTCAGAAACTCCAACCACCTCACTTCCGGTTTGTCAGCAATTGGAAATTTAGACGAATTGCTGTTTGGACACAACGCCGGCAACTGAATACAGTCCGATACAGGAAGATTTTGCTGTTTTGACACCACAGTGGCTAACAAAGACAAAGTTGTCGCCACCTCGGACTCGGCCATTTTGTTTCTATTTGGTTGCTGGTGTTCTGCCGAGAAAGTTCCTCTCCGCGGATAAGGACCCCCTCTACTGCGCAGGCGCAGCGCTTGCGCAGTAGGATCCGGTGGAAATAGCCGAAGCCGAATAGGATAGAAATCAGCTGTACACGGCGCCTGTAAGAGGGCCCCTTGCGGGCTCGCTTCGCTCGCCACGCTTTGGGCGCGGCCTCGGTTCGCTCGGCACTTTTTTATTCTACCTCTAGGTCCACTTGGATGGTGGGGCTTGAACCTGGACTCAGGTCGCAGGCGCCGTGTACAGCTGATTGAAGTTTTTCAGCTTCGGCTATTTTCGGCGGCTCCTAGTCGTTCGTACTGCACAAGCGCTGCGCCTACGCAGTACAGGGGGGTCCTTATCCACCGGGGGAACTTTCTTGGCAAGACAGCGGTGTTGTGTCCGAACAGTAATTCGTCTAAATCTCCAATTACTGATGGCTTAAAGAAACCGGAAGTGAGGTGGTTGGAGTTTCTGACGAGTTGGCTAATTTGACAGAACACCGGGTTTTGTCAGATTAGGCGACCTGTCAGATTTCATAACGGAAGTGACGTTCTGTCACCGCCATCTTGCTACACCCCGCACTCATCCACAGTAAGGATACAGTGAGAAGGGGGCAAGCGGACATCTTGTTACACCCACCGGAGTTTTGCATTTCACACTTATTTTTACCAGTAAGCTGAACTTATATTGTGATATGGAGGATTTAGAAATCCGTCTGACTGTTTTGATGTTGAATAATAAAAGTAGCTGTGTTCTGTGAGATCATCAAACCTGTGAGATCATCAAACCTGTGAGATCAGAAGGCTCGCTGCTGCTTTTATAATTCAACATAAAAACAGACAGACGAGTTTCTAAATCCTGTATATCACTATATAAGGTCAGCTTACTGGTAAAAATAAGTGTGAAATGCAAAACTCCGGTGGGTGTAACAAGATGTCCGCTTTCCCCCTTCTCACTGTATCTTTACTGCAGACGGGTGCGGGGTGTACCAAGATGGCGGCGACGGAACGTCACTTCTGTTACAAAATCTGACGGGTTGCCTAATCTGATGAAACAGCGGTGTGCTACGTTCGTGATTCCAGGAGGAGGAGATGTGGGGTGTGAAGGGGCGGGATTAGTGTCCCTGGAAGTGAGCCTGTGTTTCCTGATCATAGAATGACATTCCGAGGGGATCAGAGCCAAAAACTCATCTATAAGACATCATATAATAATATCATACAAACCATTTCCTGTACGGGAGGCTGACAGTCTCAGACATTATATATGTTCAGTGATTTCCCATACCCCAGCGGACTGCCAAGCATGGGTTGCTATGCATAATGACACAGGTTGCTATGGTTAATGATACAGGTTGCTATGGATAATGACAACCGTTGCTATGGATAATGGCTCGGGTTGCTATGGAATATGATATGGGTTGCTATGGATAATAACACAGGTTGCTATGGATAATGACAGAGGTTGCTATGGATAATGACAGAGGTTGCTATGGATAATGACAGAGGTTGCTATGGATAATGACAAGGGTTGCTATGGATAATAATGCGGGTCGCTATGGATAATGACAAGGGTTACTATGAATATCAGTGGTATAATTTTGGGAGAAGTAGACAATGAGAGAAAACGAGTGATGGGGATATTATTATTATAAAGGATTTATATGGTGCCAACAGTTTGTGCAGCGCTTTACAACATGAGGGCAGACAGTACATTTACAATAGAATACAAGACGGATCAGAGGACCCTGATCCTGAGAGCTTACAATCTAGAAGGGAGGATCAAGTGATACAGAAAGGTAATAACTGTAGGAGATGATCAGATGGAGAAAATGAAAATACAGATATTAGGTGGGGGTAGGATAGTCTTCTCTGAAGAGAAGGGTTTTCAGGGATCGTCTAAAAGCTAATAGAGTAGGAGATAAGCGGACAGATTGGGGTAAGGAGTTCCAGAGGATTGGAGAGGCTCGGGAGAAGTCCTGGAGGTGAGCATAGGAGGAGGTGATGAGGGAGCTAGAGAGCAGGAGGTCTTGAGAGGAATGAAGAGAACGAGTAGGTTGGTATTTAATGATGTAGCTGGGGGCTAAATTGTGGATGGCTTTGTAAGTAGTTGTTAGTATTTTGAATTTAATCCGTTAGGTGAGCGGAAGTCAGTGGAGGGATTGTTAGAGAGGGATGGAGGACACTGAATGGAGACCACTGGAGGGATTGGTAGAGAGAGGTGGAGGACACTGAATGGAGACCAGTGGAGGGATTGGTAGAGAGAGGTGGAGGACACTGAATGGAGACCAGTGGAGGGATTGGCAGAGAGGGATGGAGGACACTTAATGGAGGCCAGTGGAGGGATTGGTAGAGAGAGGTGGAGGACACTGAATGGAGGTCAGTGGAGGGATTGGCAGAGAGGGATGGAGGACACTTAATGGAGGCCAGTGGAGGGATTGGTAGAGAGGGGTGGAGGACACTGAATGGAGACCAGTGGAGGGATTGGTAGAGAGAGGTGGAGGACACTGAATGGAGACCAGTGGAGGGATTGGCAGAGAGGGATGGAGGACACTTAATGGAGGCCAGTGGAGGGATTGGTAGAGAGAGGTGGAGGACACTGAATGGAGGTCAGTGGAGGGATTGGTAGAGAGGGGTGGAGGACACTTAATGGAGGCCAGTGGAGGGATTGGTAGAGAGGGGTGGAGGACACTGAATGGAGACTAGTGGAGGGATTGGTAGAGAGGGGTGGAGGACACTGAATGGAGACCAGTGGAGGGATTGACAGAGAGGGGTGGAGGACACTGAATGGAGACCACTGGAGGGATTGGTAGAGAGGGGTGGAGGACACTGAATGGAGATCAGTGGAGGGATTGGTAGAGAGGGGTGGAGGACACTGAATGGAGGCCAGTGGAGGGATTGACAGAGAGGGGTGGAGGACACTGAATGGAGACCAGTGGATGGATTGGTAGAGAGGGGTGGAGGACACTGAATGGAGACCAGTGGAGGGATTGGTAGAGAGGGGTGGAGGACACTGAATGGAGATCAGTGGAGGGATTGGTAGAGAGGGGTGGAGGACACTGAATGGAGGCCAGTGGAGGGATTGACAGAGAGGGGTGGAGGACACTGAATGGAGGCCAGTGGAGGGATTGGTAGTAGGGTTGTCCCGATACCACTTTTTTAGGACCGAGTACAAGTACCGATACTTTTTTTCAAGTACTCGCCGATACCGATTACCGATACTTTTTTTTTAATGTCACGTGACAGTTTTTTTTTTTTTTTTTTTTTTTTTAACAGTGCTTGCTTTTTTTTGGGGGGGGGGGGGAGGGGGTGAACGTTGTATGTGTGTGTTATTTTTTTTTTTTTTTACAATTTTTTTTTTTTACAATAATATTTTTTTTATTCTTTATTGTTTTTTTTTTTTTTTTTTTTTAATCAGCCCTTTTGGGGGGCTTTGGTGAGATATCAGGGGTCTTAACAGACCTCTGATATCTCCCCCTTGAGACAGAGAAAGAGACAGAGGATAGAGATTCCCCAGTCCCTTTCTCTGCAGCGTCAGCTGCACTGAGATGTAATCACAGGAGATTACAATGTTTCAGTTATGTGAATGGACAGAGTCAGCTGACTCTCTCCATAAACAAAGGAAGGAGGAGGGGGAGGACGGAGGAACTGAGGGGGAGAACGGAGGGGACAGATGAGGAGAGCAGAACGAGGGGACAGATAAGGAGAGCAGAACGGAGGGGACAGCTGAGAGGGACAGATAAGGAGAGAGGAATGCAGGGGACAGCGGAGAGGCACAGAGGAACGGAGGGGGCATGGAGGAGGATGCAGTGACAGTCAGCTGTGAGCGATCACAGCTGTATGTCACTAAAGCAGCTGAAAGCCGCTGGGGGAGAATCTTTGTAACTCCCCCACGCGCCGATCACAGCTGACTTCCAGGTATCGGTGGAAGCATCGGGAGCATTTGCCCGAGTACAAGTACTTGGGCAAATGCTCGGTATCGGTGCCGATACCGATACTAGTATCGGTATCGGGACATCCCTAATTGGTAGAGAGGGGTGGAGGACACTGAATGAATGGAGACCAGTGGAGGGATTGGCAGAGAGGGGTGGAGGACACTGAATGGAGGCCAGTGGAGGGATTGACAGAGAGGGGTGGAGGACACTGAATGGAGGGCAGTGGAGGGATTGGTAGAGAGGGGTGGAGGACACTGAATGGAGACCAGTGGAGGGATTGACAGAGAGGGGTGGAGGACACTGAATGGAGGGCAGTGGAGGGATTGGTAGTGAGGGGTGGAGGACACTGAATGGAGACCAATGGAGGGATTGGTAGAGAGGGGTGGAGGACACTGAATGGAGATCAGTGGAGGGATTGACAGAGAGGGGTGGAGGACACTGAATGGAGACCAGTGGAGGGATTGGTAGAGAGGGGTGGAGGACACTGAATGGAGACCGGTGGAGGGATTGACAGAGAGGGGTGGAGGACACTGAATGGAGGGCAGTGGAGGGATTGGTAGAGAGGGGTGGAGGACACTGAATGGAGACCAGTGGAGGGATTGACAGAGAGGGGTGGAGGACACTGAATGGAGGGCAGTGGAGGGATTGGTAGTGAGGGGTGGAGGACACTGAATGGAGACCAATGGAGGGATTGGTAGAGAGGGGTGGAGGACACTGAATGGAGACCAGTGGAGGGATTGACAGAGAGGGGTGGAGGACACTGAATGGAGGGCAGTGGAGGGATTGGTAGTGAGGGGTGGAGGACACTGAATGGAGACCGGTGGAGGGATTGACAGAGAGGGGTGGAGGACACTGAATGGAGACCAGTGGAGGGATTGGTAGAGAGGGGTGGAGGACACTGAATGGAGACCAGTGGAGGGATTGACAGAGAGGGGTGGAGGACACTGAATGGAGGGCAGTGGAGGGATTGGTAGTGAGGGGTGGAGGACACTGAATGGAGGCCAGTGGAGGGATTGACATTGGAAAGAAGAGGTGAACACTGGGAGCCTGCTGGAGTGAGGGAACGGGTATATTTGACAGCTTATTCCCCCCCCCCCAACAGAACAAACAGTTAAGCCTTGTAGTCAGGGTCACCCCCTCCCCGGAGTCCCCTGCCAGCTACATTTTATGTTTTTTTTTTCCATACCTTAATTAGATGCCCTCTGATTGGTCATTGGCTATATAAACAAGTCAGAATGGCGGTCCTATGTAAACAAGGCAGAACAGCAGTCCTATGTAAACAAGGCAGAACAGCGGTCCTATGTAAGCAAGGCAGAACAGCGGTCCTATGTTAACAAGGCAAAACGGCGGTCCTATGTAAACAAGGCAGAACAGCGGTCCTATGTAGACAAGGCAGAACAGCGGTCCTATGTTAACAAGGCAAAACGGCGGTCCTATGTAAACAAGGCAGAACAGCGGTCCTATGTAAACAAGGCAGAACAACTGTTTTATTTTTATTTAGGCTGAGAGATACATATGTATAGTTTTTTTGGTGGGCTCCACCCTTTATTTATTAATATTTTTTTCTATCATGCACATACTGCCTGCACGTCCACATAGTGCTATATTCCCTATGGTGGTTTAGATCACCATCCTATACCTCAGTAAAGACAAGAGTTGATACCCAGTACACCTAGATAGTATAATTTATTGTAGGATTAGCGCAGCACCATCCCCATTTGTCAGCGGTCTTATGTTAACAAGGCAAAACGGCGGTCCTATGTAAACAAGGCAGAACGGCGGTTCTATGTAAACAAGGCAGAACTGCGGTCCTATGTAAACAAGGCAGAACTGCGGTCTTATGTAAACAAGGCAGAACAGCGGTCCTATGTAAACAAGGCAGAACGGCGGTCCTATATAAACAAGGCAGAACGGCGATCTTATGTAAACAAGGCAGAACTGCGGTCCTATGTAAACAAGGCAGAACGGCGGTCTTATGTAAACAAGGCAGAACAGCGGTCCTATGTAAACAAGGCAGAACGGCGGTCCTATATAAACAAGGCAGAACGGCGATCTTATGTAAACAAGGCAGAACTGCGGTCCTATGTAAACAAGGCAGAACGGCGGTCTTATGTAAACAAGGCAGAACGGCGGTCCTATGTAAACAAGGCAGAATGGCGGTCCTATGTAAACAAGGCAGAACGGCGATCCTATGTAAACAAGGCAGAACGGCTGTCCTATGTAAACAAGGCAGAACGGCGGTCCTATGTAAACAAGGCAGAACGGCGGTCTTATGTAAACAAGGCAGAACGGCGGTCTTATGTAAACAAGGCAGAACGGCGGTCTTATGTAAACAAGGCAGAACGCCGGTCCTATGTAAACAAGGCAGAACAGTGGTCCTATGTTAACAAGGCAAAACGGGGGTCCTATGTAAACAAGGCAGAACAGCGGTCCTATGTAAACAAGGCAGAACGGCGGTCTTATGTTAACAAGGCAAAACGGCGGTCCTATGGAAACAAGGCAGAACTGCGGTCCTATGTAAACAAGGCAGAGCAGCAGTCCTATGTAAACAAGGCAGAACAGCGGTCCTATGTAAACAAGGCAGAACGGCGGTCCCATGTAAACAAGGCAGAACGGCGATCTTATGTAAACAAGGCAGAACGGCGGTCCTATGTAAACAAGGCAGAACGGCGGTCCTATGTAAACAAGGCAGAACAGCGGTCTTATGTAAACAAGGCAGAATGGCGGTCCTTTGTAAACAAGGCAGAACGGCAGTCTTATGTAAACAAGGCAGAACGGCAGTCCAATGTAAACAAGGCAAAATGGCGGTCCTGTGTAAACAAGGCAGAACGGCGGTCCTATGTAAACAAGGCAGAACGGCGGTCCTATGTAAACAAGGCAGAACAGCGGTCCTATGTAAACAAGGCAGAACAGCGGTTTTATTTTTATTTAGGCTGAGAGATACATATGTATAGTTTTTTTGGTGGGCTCCACCCTTTATTTATTAATATTTTTTTCTATCATGCACATACTGCCTGCACGTCCACATAGTGCTATATTCCCTATGGTGGTTTAGATCACCATCCTATACCTCAGTAAAGACAAGAGTTGATACCCAGTACACCTAGATAGTATAATTTATTGTAGGATTAGCGCAGCACCATCCCCATTTGTCAGCGGTCTTATGTTAACAAGGCAAAACGGCGGTCCTATGTAAACAAGGCAGAACGGCGGTTCTATGTAAACAAGGCAGAACTGCGGTCCTATGTAAACAAGGCAGAACTGCGGTCTTATGTAAACAAGGCAGAACGGCGGTCCTATGTAAACAAGGCAGAACGGCGGTCCTATATAAACAAGGCAGAACGGCGATCTTATGTAAACAAGGCAGAACTGCGGTCCTATGTAAACAAGGCAGAACGGCGGTCTTATGTAAACAAGGCAGAACGGCGATCCTATGTAAACAAGAGAGAACGGCAATCCTATGTAAACAAGACAGAACAGCGGTCCTATGTAAACAAGGCAGAACGGCGGTCCTATGTAAACAAGGCAGAACGGCAGTCTTATGTAAACAAGGCAGAACGGCGGTCTTATGTAAACAAGGCAGAACGGCGGTCTTATGTAAACAAGGCAGAACGGCGGTCTTATGTAAACAAGGCAGAACGCCGGTCCTATGTAAACAAGGCAGAACGGCGGTCTTATGTAAACAAGGCAGAACGGCGGTCTTATGTAAACAAGGCAGAACAGTGGTCCTATGTTAACAAGGCAAAACGGGGGTCCTATGTAAACAAGGCAGAACAGCGGTCCTATGTAAACAAGGCAGAACAGCGGTCTTATGTTAACAAGGCAAAACGGCGGTCCTATGTAAACAAGGCAGAGCAGCAGTCCTATGTAAACAAGGCAGAACAGCGGTCCTATGTAAACAAGGCAGAACGGCGGTCCCATGTAAACAAGGCAGAACGGCGATCTTATGTAAACAAGGCAGAACGGCGGTCTTATGTAAACAAGGCAGAACGGCGGTCCCATGTAAACAAGGCAGAACGGCGATCTTATGTAAACAAGGCAGAACGGCGGTCCTATGTAAACAAGGCAGAACAGCGGTCTTATGTAAACAAGGCAGAACGGCGGTCCTTTGTAAACAAGGCAGAACGGCAGTCTTATGTAAACAAGGCAGAACGGCAGTCCAATGTAAACAAGGCAAAATGGCGGTCCTATGTAAACAAGGCAGAATGGCGGTCCTATGTAAACAAGGCAGAACGGCGGTCCTATGTAAACAAGGCAGAACGGTGGTCTTATGTAAACAAGGCAGAGCGGCGGTCTTATGTAAACAAGGCAGAACAGCGGTCCTATGTAAACAAGGCAGAATGGCGGTCCTATGTAAACAAGGCAGAACGGCGGTCCTATGTAAACAAGGCAGAACGGGCGGTCCTATGTAAACAAGGCAGAACGGCGGTCTTATGTAAACAAGGCAGAACGGCGGTCCTATGTAAACAAGGCAGAACGGCTGCCCTATGTAAACAAGGCAAAACGGCTGCCCTATGTAAACAAGGCAGAACAGCGGTTTTATTTTTATTTAGGCTGAGAGATACATATGTATAGTTTTTTTGGTGGGCTCCACCCTTTATTTATTAATATTTTTTTCTATCATGCACATACTGCCTGCACGTCCACATAGTGCTATATTCCCTATGGTGGTTTAGATCACCATCCTATACCTCAGTAAAGACAAGAGTTGATACCCAGTACACCTAGATAGTATAATTTATTGTAGGATTAGCGCAGCACCATCCCCATTTGTCAGCGGTCTTATGTTAACAAGGCAAAACGGCGGTCCTATGTAAACAAGGCAGAACGGCGGTTCTATGTAAACAAGGCAGAACTGCGGTCCTATGTAAACAAGGCAGAACTGCGGTCTTATGTAAACAAGGCAGAACGGCGGTCCTATGTAAACAAGGCAGAACGGCGGTCCTATATAAACAAGGCAGAACGGCGATCTTATGTAAACAAGGCAGAACTGCGGTCCTATGTAAACAAGGCAGAACGGCGGTCTTATGTAAACAAGGCAGAACGGCGATCCTATGTAAACAAGACAGAACGGCAATCCTATGTAAACAAGACAGAACAGCGGTCCTATGTAAACAAGGCAGAACGGCGGTCCTATGTAAACAAGGCAGAACGGCAGTCTTATGTAAACAAGGCAGAACGGCGGTCTTATGTAAACAAGGCAGAACGGCGGTCTTATGTAAACAAGGCAGAACGGCGGTCTTATGTAAACAAGGCAGAACGCCGGTCCTATGTAAACAAGGCAGAACGGCGGTCTTATGTAAACAAGGCAGAACGGCGGTCTTATGTAAACAAGGCAGAACAGTGGTCCTATGTTAACAAGGCAAAACGGGGGTCCTATGTAAACAAGGCAGAACAGCGGTCCTATGTAAACAAGGCAGAACAGCGGTCTTATGTTAACAAGGCAAAACGGCGGTCCTATGTAAACAAGGCAGAGCAGCAGTCCTATGTAAACAAGGCAGAACAGCGGTCCTATGTAAACAAGGCAGAACGGCGGTCCCATGTAAACAAGGCAGAACGGCGATCTTATGTAAACAAGGCAGAACGGCGGTCTTATGTAAACAAGGCAGAACGGCGGTCCCATGTAAACAAGGCAGAACGGCGATCTTATGTAAACAAGGCAGAACGGCGGTCCTATGTAAACAAGGCAGAACAGCGGTCTTATGTAAACAAGGCAGAACGGCGGTCCTTTGTAAACAAGGCAGAACGGCAGTCTTATGTAAACAAGGCAGAACGGCAGTCCAATGTAAACAAGGCAAAATGGCGGTCCTATGTAAACAAGGCAGAATGGCGGTCCTATGTAAACAAGGCAGAACGGCGGTCCTATGTAAACAAGGCAGAACGGTGGTCTTATGTAAACAAGGCAGAGCGGCGGTCTTATGTAAACAAGGCAGAACAGCGGTCCTATGTAAACAAGGCAGAACAGCGGTCCTATGTAAACAAGGCAGAATGGCGGTCCTATGTAAACAAGGCAGAACGGCGGTCCTATGTAAACAAGGCAGAACGGGCGGTCCTATGTAAACAAGGCAGAACGGCGGTCTTATGTAAACAAGGCAGAACGGCGGTCCTATGTAAACAAGGCAGAACGGCTGCCCTATGTAAACAAGGCAAAACGGCTGCCCTATGTAAACAAGGCAGAACGGCGGTCCTATGTAAACAAGGCAGAACGGCGGTCCTATGTAAACAAGGCAGAACGGCGGTCCTATGTAAACAAGGCAGAACGGCGGCCCTATGTAAACAAGGCAGAACGGCGGTCCTATGTAAACAAGGCAGAACGGCGGTCCTATGTAAACAAGGCAGGTCCTATGTAAACAAGAAACTCCATAGTGTGATATCGTTTTAACACAATTTATTGTACAAACAAAGCCCCAACATGTGAGTACCGTGTATTTGGAGTTTTGTTTGTATAATAAACTGTATAAGAAGAACGATATCAGGCTATGGAGTTTCTTTTTACTGTTTGTATTTGAGGAGACGGCGCCAGTGACCAGCCTGGGACCATCCAGATAATCTCTGAGGTGATTCACATGCGTGTCTGACCGAACGTAATTGTGAGGTCACACACTCTGAGGAGAGCGCCCATTACCTGAGGGTGAGCACCGCAACACGTTGTTTTCACGTTTCACCATTGTACATCGAATGAGGACTATATACTAGTTATGTTGGACTCACCCTTATTCGATCGTCACTGTTTTATACTCCATAGCACTTTATGATTCACCTTTGTGGCACAATATATACATCTTTTAAGTGTTTTTTGTTATGATTTGTATTTATTTTGTTGTGGTTTGTGACACTTATCACAGAATATATTATCACAACTGGAGGACTTTATGTATTTTTCCGCTACTTTAATTTTTGTTATTTCTACATTTGTATGTTTTAATACTACAATGTTGGGGAGATTATTAGGGAGATAGCGCAGTTTAGTAATTCTTCATTTATATTGTGAATTATTTTCTGTCTTCCTCTCCGTCGTCTCCTCCGCGGAGTCCGATCAGAGCCGCCTGTTACGGGCACAGAGTCAGCGATCGCTGCGACTATCTAATGTAAGATCCAAGTACGAGGGATTTTATAGACATTTTTCAGACAAGGAAATGAAAAGGGAGCGTAGAACAGCTGATCCCCGGAAAGCGACACCGCGAATCGCGAGGGGAATTACGCTATTTATAACCGCTCCTCACTCTGATGAATAAGTGATAGGCTGGAGATCGGGTTCAGCTTCTCCTTTAATGAATACAGTCCTTGTTGCCGGATCCGGAGTCTGGGAGGTTTCAGCTGGTTAGACTGGGATTTGGGGGAAAAGAAACGACTGCTCTACTTTTCCTACGTTCGGCCTAGTTTAAAATCTTTCACTTTTATTTTATCACTTTGTTTAAACCCAGCGATGCTAAAGAGAAATTCTGAGCACTAAGTACATTCAGTCTATGGATTGCTGCTATATATATATATATACAGTGTATACTAAGAGGGAGAGGAGCAAGTGGTGTTGTCCGCGGTAACCATGCATGACACAGGGACTCCCTGGGAACTCCCATTTCCATGCGGGGGGGCTCTGTACAGCAAATCCACAGCATAAAACAACCAATACATCTGATCATTCAAGCCAATCACTGAACCCATGTCAGTTCCTCACTAACAAGGTGCCCCCTAACAGGCTCCCCAAAACAAAGCAGGCAGCACTTGGACCTGTTCCTTGTTCTGTCAGCAGTCTTCCTTTTCACCCAGCAGCAGACAGAGTCCTGAGCATCATTCAGCCCACATGTAAGGCCTATGGATAGCTGAGACTATTGACTGAGATTTTGCCCACCAGGTAAGATAGGGACCTATGAATGGAGGCTTTTCCCATCTAAAGCTCTACGAAGTCTCCGGGCTCCAAGACCCAGTGCAGGATTTATTAAAGGGATAATTAAGGATTACTTTAATAAGCCTTCCTCCTGCTGAGTGCCCACAGAACAAGCCGCTTGCAATGGGGGCACCCAAGCAGGCTCGTTCCGGAGCCACAGCTCTGTCTGTCCATTCACACACACAGCCGTGGCTCAGCCCCGCCCCCTCTCTCTCTTTATTGGCTCACTGGCTGTGATTAACTGCTGTTGTCTCAGCCAGGAAGTCCCAGGAGCTGAGATTCACATGCACATCTCTGAATCGAGATGGGGCTCAGGTAAGTATTTGGGGGGGGGCTGCTGCACACAGAAGGTTTTTTACCTTCGTGCATAGAATGTATGAAGATATAAAACCTTGAACCTTTAGAACCACTTTATGATTTTAAGAAAACAAAAAGCTTTTGTAGGGATCTGCAGCCATCTACTGCTAGCTGCTAATATGACAATGTTATGTATAATTATATAACACTTCCTGTCCCTGGGTTGTTGGCTTTGAAAACCCCAGAAGGTGGAAGTGAAGAGAGAGAAAGTCTCAGCCACATGTCCTGTCTAGGGGAATTACTGCTGTTGTATTTTTACCCAGACCAGAAGTAGAGACTAATATTGCCAGATAGCTGGAGAACAGTTGGAGGATCTTCCTATGACCACAGATCTTGTCCTCAGGACTCCGACACAAAGACAGATGCCGCATCATCCTCAGGGACCCCTGCAACTGGACTTTGCTGCAACATTCATCTGGAGGGATCTCTGTTAATAACTATATATACCCGGATATACATGCACAATTCCCCCAGGACTTCTTTCGGCCCTCTTCTGATTCTGATAATACCTGCTTGTACATTGGATGTATGGACTGTTATTATTCTCTTCTTATATAAAGCTAGTATTAGCACAGCATGATCCAATTTGCTACTGCAGGGGAAAAAATATCTTCCTGATCCCCCCGAGAGGCAATCGGATTTTCCCTGGATCAACTTTACCTATAAATGTCAGTACCCAGTTATATGCTGGTTACAGTAGTTCTTCTGCTCCCAATTACTTTTGTTAGATTACTGATTAATTTCCCAGGAAGGGAATCCCCTCTGTCCACCTGTCCTGTGTGGAGGCTCTGTCCTATGTGAGGCCTCTATCCTGGGCAGAGACCTTGTCTTGAGTGGGGGCCTTGTCTTGGGTGGCGGCCTTGTCCAGGTTGAGGGCCCTGTCCTAGGTGGAGGTTGTGTCCTGGGTGGAGGTCCTATGTGGGGCCCTGTTCTGAGTGGGGGTCCTGTCCTGGGTGAGGGCTCTGTCCTGGGTGGGAGCCCTGTCCAAGGTGAAGGTGCTGTCTTTGGGAGAAGCCCTGTCCAGGGTGAGGGCCCTATCTTGAGTGGGGGGCCTTGTCATGGGTGAGGGCCCTGTCCTAAGTGGAGGCCCTCTCCTGGGTAAAGGTCCTATCCTGGGTGGGGGCCCTGTCCTGGGTGAGGGCCCTGTCCTGGGTGGGGGCCCTGTCCTGGATGAGGGCCTTGTCTTGAGTGGGGGGCCTTGTCATGGGTGAGGGCCCTGTCCTAGGTGGAGGCCCTGTCCTGGGTGAAGGTCCTGTCCTGGGTGGGGGCCCTGTCCTGGGTGGGGGCCTTGTCATGGGTGAGGGCCCTGTCCTAGGTGGAGGCCCTGTCCTGGGTGAAGGTCCTGTCCTGCGTGGGGGTCCTGTCCTAGGTGGGGCCCCTGTCCTGGGTGAGGGGCCTGTCCTGGGTGCGGGCCCTGTCTTGGGTGGGGGCCCTGTCCTGGGTGAGGGCTCTGTCCTGGGTGAGGGCTCTGTCCTGGGTGGAAGCCCTGTCCAAGGTGAAGGTCTTGTTTTTGGGAGAAGCCCTGTCTTGAGTGGGGGGCCTTGTCATGGGTGAGGGCCCTGTACTAGGTGGAGGCCCTGTCCTGGATGAAGGTCCTGTTCTAGGTGAAGGTCCTGTCCTGGGTGGGGGCCATGTCCTGGGTGGAGGCCCTGTCCTGGGTGGAGACCCTGTCCTGGGTGGGAGTCCTCTCCTGGGTGGAGGCCCTGTTGCGAATGAAGGTCCTGTCCTGGGTGAGGGCTCTGACCTGGGAGCAAGTCCTGTCCTAGTTGGGCACCCCTGTCCTGGATGGAGGCCCTTTCCTGAGTGGGAGTCCTCTCCTGGGTGGATGCCCTGTCATGAATGAAGGTTCTGTCCTGGGTGGGGGCCCTGTCCTGGGTGAGGGTTCTGTTCTGGGTGGGGGTCCTGTCCAGGGTGGAGGCCCTGTCCTGGGTGGGGGCCCTGTCCACGGTAGTGGCATTGCCAAGGTTATTATCAAACCCACTCAGAGAAGGTTCTGGTTCTCTTATTCATCTACAAGTTTGGCGCAATATCCTGTTTGGGAAGGACCATTTCTCATGATCCCGCAAAAGAGGGACACACTTGTTTTCTCCGTATCAGACACAAACTTGGACCCCCTCACCATGTGTGGGTGAGAAACCTACATGACACATACAGTATACACCGTCCTACCAAACATTACCCCCATACCCTCCCCCCTCTGCTCAGACCTATAGAAGGAACACATTTTACCATCATACAGTGGACATGCAACAGTCATCATCATTCCCTTGCTGGGTCCTTGGCCTGCATATATTTATTTATTTATAAAGAACTGTTTTTATTGAACTTGCTTGAGAGAAGTGTACACAGGTCTCAATACCAAAAGCTCACAATCTTCCATAGAGTAGCAAACAATTCTACATAAAATATTGCAGAGCCTGACCCGGAAACGTTCACCCTCCCCACCCCACCCCTCGGTCCCCGCTGTACTTACCTCCAGGGGGGATGGGCCACCAGTGCCCACAAACCAGTGTAGTGGTCTGGGGATATGAGATTCCCCCTCTTCTTTCTGCAGACCTTCCAGGATGGATCTAAGTGATGCTCAGTGATTCTCTCTGATCCATCCTGGAAGCACTGCAGGGAGAAAAGGGGGAATTTCATATTTCCCGGACCGCAGGACTGGCTGTGCAGGAAGAATTCCTTGGACTTGGAATATTACAGAAAGGTCCACTTTAAAATATTAAACACTTACTAGAAGAGAAGAAGAAAAACAGGAACTTCTCATTGACGTGGTGCTATTAGAGCCAGACTGACCTCGCCCTAAAGGGCCACACATGTATGATTGTCATATGGCGCTCCGTGTGTGAGGATAAAGGGTTAATCCCGGAGAGATCCTGGAAAGTCAGGTGGAGGGGGGGAGGGGTGGTGATTTGTCAGCTCACACCTTTCCCTGTGCAGACACAAGGTGTGATGATGTGTGACCCGACTCCGAGTTCAGCTGCTTCCCGCCCCCCCCATCCGTGCCCAGAATTATTCCTCCTTTCCATAAAGAGACATCTGCCCAGACCCCGGGCACACTGGCAGAATGTAATTGGGAATCGCTGATCACGTATCATCCACCTCACACTAGAATGACCCCCAACCAATGCCGGGTGCCATGGGCGTCCGCAGAACTTTTTTCGGGGGGGGGGGGGGCATCATTTTAGGGTCACCCATGCACCGCCCCTTTTTGACAATGTCATTATCACATTATCATGGTCAGAGACTGCAGACGTAGTACGGTCCCTGGGATAAGTAATGGATAATGGCCAACGGGCCCTCTTACCAGACCCAGAGAAACTACAGCAGTGATCCCTCCGCCTGGACGATCCCTCACTCTGGGTTCCCCGGATCCCTCACTCTGGGTTCCCCGGATCCCTCACTCTGGGTTCCCCGGATCCCTCACTCTGGGTTCCCCGGGGGCGACTCTGGTCAGTAGTGTAGCATTTTTGTACCCTGGTAGTGGCTCAGTCTTTCTCTCTCTGGTGGTGCTGGGCAGTGTGGCTCTCTCTGGTGGCGCTGGGCAGTGTGGCTCTCTCTGGTGGCGCTGGGCAGTGTGGCTCTCTCTGGTGGCGCTGGGCAGTGTGGCTCTCTCTGGTGGCGCTGGGCAGTGTGGCTCTCTCTCTGGCTTCTGCCCAGCACACCCCTCGTTCTTTGTCCTGTAGAACTCTTTACCTCAGCTTTTTTCTAGGCTGCAGTCTCTAATTCTCTCTCTTGATCAAGCTGTAGCCTCCTCCCTGTGCAAAATGGGGCCGCCAATCTTTGGGACTACATGTCCCATGATGCTCTCCTCTCCTAGTCTCCTTTGATTGGCCCTCAGTTATGGCCAATAGGGAAGTAACGGAGCGTGCAGGAAGCTGGGCGGGGAACTGGTGAGAGCCACCATCTCTTCTCCTTGACAGGTGAAAGGGGGAGGGGGGGGGGCGAGTGGGGGAAACCTCTGACAGCCCGCAGCTCGCCTTTCTCCTGTCACAGCGCCGCTGAGTTCTCTGCTGGACTGAGCAGGGAACAGAGCCAAAGTCAGACTACACTGATGGGGGGGCTTGACAGCACCTTGATGGTGTCACCCCCACTGGTAGGTGGCGCCCGGGTGCGGGCTGCCCGCACCCCGATAGCGACGCAACTGTGCTAAATTTAAGATCCGATCCCTGATTCTGGGGGGGGCACTTGACCCCCCTTGCCCCTACCTGCGGACACCCATGCCGGGTGCATCACACTGCAGCTACACCACTACTACACCACTACTATACTGCTACTACACCGCTACTAGACCACTACTACACCACTACCCCAATGATCTCCTTTGGTTTCTGTGTCCAGCACCAAGTGGCTGCCCTGCTACATTCTGAACACAGGAGGTTGGCCACTTGGCATGACCAGGTCAGTTATATACAGAGATTGCAATACAAACAAATGGCCCCTGCCCCCACCTATAACCGGCCTTCGCAGCGAGGAGCACATAGAAGGGCGACGCATTCAAAACAAAACCAACAAAAATTTCCCAGCTCAATTCACGACCCGCCTGTACCCAACCAAATGATCCTAACACTTTGCTTTAACTGATAGACTGGATAATTAGTGGTGGCTCTTCTCAGACCCGTTTCCTGATTGGCTGGGAGGAGGATCAGTGCTTCAGTAGGGAATATTCATTCGCTATTGTAAAACACCTGGGTGGGCTTGTAGTGCAATGCTCTGTGCCCCAAGCCCACCCTATTTAAAGCCTACTAGAGCCTCTGACTTCAAAAACAACACCCCCCCATTGGACTCCATGCTTCCGGTGTCCTGCATAGGGGCCGGATGCACGGATGGGGGGGGGGGGGGGGGGCGGCACCTGTGCGGCCTTAATGGAAGGGCTGCCCCCGCCCCCCAATTACAACCAGCCTTCGCAGCAAGGAGCACATGGAAGGGCGACGCATTCAGGACAGAACCAAAGAAAAATTCCCAGCTCAACTCACCGACCAGTCTGCAGCCAATCAAATGATCCTAACAGTTTGCTTTAACTGTTAGACTGGATAATACAGGCTGATTGGTAAACTGAGCCAGGAATTTTTCAATGGTTATGTCTGATATATACAGAGATTGATCTAACCTGGAACAATGTAACCATGTATAAAATATCCACACCTGGAAACCCCCTTTATATTCACCTTTGCAATTCAATCAATCTAATTGTTTCCTTATATTATAGACTATTTATGGACCTACAGACCACACCTCCCAACATTTTGAGATGGGAATGAGGGACACCTACTAACAAATGTATGTAAGCACAGGACACGCCCCCTGCCACACCCCCTTAAAGGAGAATTAACAAAAAAAAGGTGAATTAAATTGGATGAAAGGTTTAGCATTGGGAAACACTTTTTGAAACATAAAAAGTGCATTTTATCCACTTACCAACCGGCCCATAGCCGAATGACGGCTGCAGGGCGGTTGGATAACTCTGGGTGGACGTACTATGACGTCCTCCCAGAATTCCCCTCTCGCGCGCCCCCTGGGGCGCGCACCCGAACACATCCGTGACCGCCGGGTCCCCTGGATCGCGGCCGTTTACCATGTGATCGAGCCGTCAAATGACGGAGCGATCACATGTAAACAGACCGGCGTCATCTGATGACGCCGGTTCCTCTCCTCCCCTCCTGTGTACCGATCGGTACACTGTGAGCGGGGAGGGGGATGGATGGATGTCTGCAGCGCTGTGGGCTGGATGTGTAGTGCCCACAGCGCTGCACAGAGACATCCATCCATCCATGCTCAGCCATCCCTCACTACTAATGCTGTGCAATACTCTGCAATACCAGCACAATACTCTGCAATACCCCCACAATACTCTGCAATACCCCCACAATACTCTGCAATACCCCCACAATACTCTGCAATGCTGTGCAATACTCTGCAATACCCCCACAATACTCTGCAATGCTGTGCAATACTCTGCAATACCCCCACAATACTCTGCAATGCTGTGCAATACTCTGCAATACCCCCACAATACTCTGCAATACTCTGCAATGCCCCCACAATACTCTGCAATGCTGTGCAATACTCTGCAATACCCCCACAATACTCTGCAATACCCCCACAATACTCTGCAATACCCCCACAATACTCTGCAATGCCCCCACAATACTCTGCAATGCTGTGCAATACTCTGCAATGCTGTGCAATACTCTGCAATGCCCCAACAATACTCTGCAATGCCCCCGCCATACTCTGCAATGCCCCCCGCCATACTCTGCCATGCCCCCGCCATACCCCGCCATACTCCGCAATACCCCGCCATACTCCGCCATACTCCGCCATACCCCGCAATACCCCGCCATACCCCGCAATACCCGGCCATACTCCGCAATACCCTGCCATACCCCGCCATACTCCGCCATACTCTGCCATACCCCGCCATACTCCGCCATACCCCGCCATACTCCGCCATACCCCGCCATACCCCGCAATACCCCGCCATACTCCGCAATACCCCGCCATACCCTGCCATGCTGAGCCATGCTCAGCTGTACTCGGCCTCTGTATGTGGCCAGGCTGTGGAAGTCTCACACATGGGGTATCGCCGTACTCAGGAGGAGCAGGAGAATCTATTTTGGGGTGTCATTTTTGGCATGTACATGTTATGTGGTAGAAATATTGTATAAATGGACAACTTTGTGTTAAAAAAAAAAAAGCGTTTTAACCACTTCCCGCCCGCCGGCCATCATACAACGTCCTTGACTTTGTGCGGAGATATCTGAATGATGGTTGCAGCTACAGGCATCATTCAGATATCAGCTTTTTCAGCCGGCGATTCCCTACACCATGAGAATGATCATAGCAGCTGTTCCACTGCTTGATCGTTCTTACAGAAGGCGAGAGGGGACGACCCCCCTTCCCGCCGCCTTGCGGTGCTTCTACCGACTCACCGCTACGATCGAAGCCAGGATCTTTTTTTTTTTTTTTTTTTTAATTTCAGGCTTCCCAGCCTAGAGGTGAGATGTGGGGTCTTATTGACCCCATATCTCACTGTAAAGAGGACCTGTCATGCCATATTCCTATTACAAGGATGTTTATATTCCTTGTAATAGGAATAAAAGTGGTCAAATTTTTTTTTTTTTTGGAAAAAAGCATCAAACTAAAATAAATAAAGTAAAATGAACAATAAAAAAAAAAAAAAAAATTTTTTAAAGCGCCCCTGTCCCTGTGTGCTCGCATGCAGAAGCGAACGCATACGTAAGTCCCGCCCACATATGAAAACGGTGTTCAAACCACACATGTGAGGTATCGCTGCGATCGGTAGAGCGAGAGCAATAATTTTGGCCCTAGACCTCCTCTGTAACTCAAAACATGTAACCAGTAAAAAATTTTAAAGCGTCGCCTATGGGGATTTTTGAGTAGCAAAGTTTGGCGCCATTCCACAAGCGCGTGCAATTTTGAAGGGTGACATGTTGGGTATCTATTTACTCGGCGTAACTTCATCTTTCACATTATGCAAAAACATTGGGCTAACTTTACTGTTTTGGTTTTTGTAAAGCACAAAACATTTTTTTTTCCCAAAAAAAACGCGTTAAAAAAATTGCTGCGCAAATACCGTGCGAGATAAAAAGTTGCAACGACCACCATTGTATTCTCTAGGGTCTTTGCTAAAAAAACATATATAATGTTTTGGGGTTCTAAGTAATTTTCTAGCTAATAACTGATGATTTTTACATGTAGGAGAGAAATGTCAGAATTGGCCTGGGTGCTCCAGAACGCCTGAAGGTGCTCCCTGCATGTTGGGCCTCTGTATGTGGCCACGCTGTGTAAAAGTCTCACACATGTTGTATCACCATACTCGGGAGTAATAGCAGAATGTGTTTTGGGGTGTAATTTGTGGTATGCATATGCGGTCTGTGAGAAATACCCTGCTAATATGACAATTTTGTGGAAAAAAAAAAAAGTAAAAAAAAAACCTTGATTTTGCAAAGAATTGTGGGAAAAAATTACAACTTCAAAAAACTCACCATGCATCTTTCTAAATACCTTGGAATGTCTTCTTTCCAAAAAGGGGTCATTTGGGGGGTATTTGTACTTTTCTGGCATGTTAGGGTCTCAAGAAATGAGATAGGCCGTCAGTAATTCAGGTGTGATCAATTTTCAGATATGCGCACCATAGCTTTTGGACTCTATAACTTTCAAAAAGACCAAATAATATCCACCGATTTGGGTTATTTTTACCAAAGATATGTAGCGGTATAAATTTTGGCCAAAATATATGAAGAAAAATTACTAATTTTCAAAATATTATAACAGAAATGAAGAAAAATGTATTTTTTTACAGATTTTTCGGTCTTTTTTCTTTTACGGCGCAAAAAATAAAGAACCCAGCAGTGATTAAATACCACCAAAAGAAAGCTCTATTTGTGTGAAAAAAAGGACAAAAATTTCATAAAGATACAGTGTTGCATGACTGAGTAATTGTCATTCAAAATGTGAGAGCACCAAAAGCTGAAAATTGGTCTGGTTAGGAAGGGGGTTTAAGTGCCCAGTTGTCAAGTGGTTATATACAACTATATAAATCAGACCGAAATGAGAGACAAATGAGGAGGAATGAGGGACAGAAGGACATTGCTCGAAATCAGGGACAGTCCCTCGAAATCAGGGACAGTCCCTCGAAATCAGGGACAGTTGGGAGCTATGCACAGACCCATTGTTTCCTTAGGGGGTTGCAGCATTGGCTTCAAAATAGGGTGGGCTTGGGGCGCAGAGCACTATTCTCACACAAATCCTCCTCCCGACCAATCAGTAAGTGGCTAAAAGGACAGGCGATCCTAATGGATGCCTAGCGCCTAGGAGGAGGAGAGAGGAGACGTATGGCGGAGGTGGTGCCCACCCTGCTGGCGGAGAGGACACAGGAGCCGCTGCCCACAGCCCGCCACCTAGAGACAGTGAACGAGAGGGGGGTAGTTTGGGGGGAGTGCCGCCGGGGTGATATTGCCCCCCCCCCAAAAAAAAAACACCATCCGCCACTGCCTCTTACTACTTTGTATGAACTCCCATCGAAGTCCCGTCACCTCCTGGATGTTTTTCTTCCTCTCCATTGAAGTCTATTTCTGTGTGTGACCCCATCGGGTCACTTCCTAACCTTGTGACACCCATACAAGAAATCAGTGGGTGCAAAGAAATAGAGCCTGATTGGTTTAAAGTCTCTGATCCAATATATGGGGGGGAGGGGTGTTCAGAGGGTTAATTGAAGGTATTTATACCAGCAATTAAATAATAAATAAAATATATTCAAAACAATAAGACACAATAGCGGATATTTCCCTATAAACAGAACAAATATTGGGGAAGTCGGCGATCCGTCTGACGGTTATTTTTGGGTGCAGAACTGTTTGTGGATCTCAGCAATAATCTGCAGATGTTGCGACATTTTGTAGCGCCCGATTCCGGCACAATCAGCAAAAAGATATTCATAGCAATTCAGAAGTTCATTTCAGTTCACATTTCCTGCAGTTTGGCAACTTAAAGCTCAAATATGAAAGACACAATGAGTGTACCCCCCTCCCCTCCCCCCTCCCCCCCATTCATAATACATCATTCATGTTTTATTGCAAGCAAGGTAAGTGCCTGAACCGAATTCGGAATTCGCCACTTGGATCCTATTATATAATCTGTACCACAGAGCTCAAAGAGGAGGTGGGAGAAGCAGCACAAGGGGCCAATCAGGTGAATTTCTATGCCAGAAGCAGGCTGATAGAAGGAGAGCGCAGAGTGACACAGAGTTGGCCTGATCAGTGTGCTGCTGTTTCTCTCCCTGCCTAGGTATGGGGGGGGGGGTGAGCTGGATGGATATCGGACAGCAATAAAAATACCATGGCGGGTAAACAGCTCTCATATAAGGGTGGGGGGGGGGGTATTTACTAAGACTGGAGGGTGCAGAATCTGGTGCTGCTCTGCATAGAAACCGAAATCAGCTTCCAGATGCAAATGATCCCCTCTGTGTACTTAGCTGTGTGTCTCCCAACATCCCCCCCCCCCTGATATGTGTCTGCTGCCACATCCCATTGGTGATCTCTATGACTCCCAAGAGAACAGGAGACGTCTTCTTACCAGCACATGGGTACTGGTATGAAGACGTCTCCTGTTCTCTTTGTATGATTTCCTTTGTGTGAAATTCCTGGTATTCCTGCCAGTCCCTCTGCTCTCCTATTATAAACTGACCGCACTAGGCATGAGAGCACATCATGGTCAGTTGAACAGTTCTTTAGCTGTGCTGGGAGCTTACCCTGCTCTCCTCCAATAATCTGACCTGTGCTGACACCCCCCCCCCCACACACACACACACACAGCCATGGCTTGGGAAGATCCGTGTGCTGCTGTTTCTCTGCTTCCATCCCCCCTCCGCTGACACATTTGACACCTTTTGGGGGGGGGGGGGGAGCAGGTACCTGGTTTTGACAGGTACCTGCTCCCACTTTCGGCTGACTTTGTAATGTCAGCCAGATGTTATTTCCCCCCCCCCCCCCCCCCCGGAGCATGCGCGGTAGGTAGCCACAAGGCTTCACTGCCAGTTTCCCTTAGTGGAGATGGTGGCGGCAGCTCCTGATAGCTGATTGAAAAATCAACTTGGGTGAGGACACCGCGGGATCCCTGGACAGGTAAGTGTCCTTATATTAAAAGTCAGCAGCTCCAGGATTTGTAGCAGATTTGTAGTTGCTGACTTTTAATTTTTTTTCTGAAGGAGTCCAGAGTTCCTCTTTAAGATTCTATCCCCTCCCCATGTTGTGGTCCCTGCATAGGATTGTATGTTGAGTTCTTTATCGTTATGTTCAACTTGTACTTTATATAGTGATCCTTTGCGTTGTAGATGACTGTGTGACAGTGGGTTACCAACGGGGGGCAGGGGCAGTCCACTCCAAGTGCCACACACTGGGGGGGGGGCAGTCCGCTCCAGGTGCCGCACATTGGGGGGGCAGTCCGCTCTGGGTGCCACACATTGGGGGGGCCTGGGGGGGCAGTCCACTCCAAGTTCCACACATTGGGTTGGGACAGTCCGCTCCGGGTGCCACACTTTGGGGGGGCAGTCCGCTCCAAGTTCCACACATTGGGGGGGGCAGCCCCTCCTGGTGCCACAAATTGGAGGGGCAGTCCGCTCCAAGTTCCACACATGGGGGGGGCAGCCCCTCCTGGTGCCACAAATTGGGGGGGCAGTCCGCTCCAAGTTCCACACATTGGGGGGGACAGTCCGCTCCGGGTGCCACACATTGGGGGGGACAGTCCACTCCGGGTGCCACACATTGGGGGAGACAGTCTGCTCCGGGTGCCACACATTGGGGGGGACAGTCTGCTCCGGGTGCCACACATTGGGGGGGACAGTCCGCTCCGGGTGCCACACATTGGGGGAGACAGTCTGCTCCGGGTGCCACACATTGGGGGGGACAGTCCGCTCCGGGTGCCACACATTGGGGGAGACAGTCCGCTCCGGGTGCCACACATTGGGGGGGACAGTCCGCTCCGGGTGCCACACATTGGGGGAGACAGTCTGCTCCGGGTGCCACACATTGGGGGGGACAGTCTGCTCCGGGTGCCACACATTGGGGGGGACAGTCTGCTCCGGGTGCACTCATGGGGGGGGGGCAGTCCGCTCCGGGTGCCACACATTGGGGGTGGGGCAGTCTGCTCTAGGTGCCCTTTTTGACTCCCAGGGGTGCTCTCTATGACTCCCATTGGTGATCTCTATGACTCCCATTGGTGATCTCTATGATTCCCATTGGTGATCTCTATGACTCCCATAGGTGGTCTCTATGACTCCCATAGGTGGTCTCTATGACTCCCATAGGTGATCTCTATGACTCCCATAGGTGGTCTCTATGACTCCCATAGGTGATCTCTATGACTCCCATAAGTGATCTCTATGACTCCCATAGGTGGTCTCTATGACTCCCATAGGTGGTCTCTATGACTCCCATAGGTGATCTCTATGACTCCCATAGGTGGTCTCTATGACTCCCATAGGTGATCTCTATGACTCCCATAGGTGATCTCTATGACTCCCATAGGTGGTCTCTATGACTCCCATAGGTGATCTCTATGACTCCTATAGGTGGTCTCTATGACTCCCCGGGGTGTTCACTCACTGAGGTGGTAGGGTTGGTGGCAGAGGGGTACAGGTATTCATGGGGGCACAATGGGGTGTTTTTTACATTTTAAAGTTGGGAGGGGTGCCAGATATAGGATCCGCCACGGGTGCTAAATTCTCCACCCCCCCCCTGTGTGCTAGAATACTCCTGTTTTTTGTTATTCATGTCTTCATGTTCCCCCTCTCCCCCCTGTACACTTTGATGTCATCATTTGTATACTTTTATGGAAAAACTCATAATAAACATATTGAAACTGAAACAGCCTAAAAAAAAGAAAACGAATGCAGCCGCCACATCTAATGATTGGCCATTGATTGATTTTTGGTTTTGGGTTTAATAAAAGCTCATATAATGTTATGGGGAGATTTGGAAAGGAATAGTCATTGGGGTGAGGGGAACTGTTGGGGGAAATGGTCACGTTTCTAATATAATAGACGCGTCTTCATGGGGCGCCTCTGTCAGCGCGCAGTCTGGTCCATGACGCGGTGCAACGCTCTGCAGCATCCCAGATGGAGCTGACATCTCCCCAGCCTGGGCTCCAGACTCTCCTCTACAGACAGGCGCACTCGTCTCATGACACTGGGAGACTCCTCTCCTCATCCCTCTCCTCATCCCTCCTCATCCCTCTCCTCATCCCTCCCCTTCCCAGCCTCTGTCTGCTCATTTGCAATGCAAGTCTCACTTATCACACAGGCAGCTCTCAGGCTGGGGATGTGTGCCTCCTGTGCTGCAGAACACTCAGCCTGCTGGATGCTGCAAGGAGGAGGCTGTGTCTGATGCTGCCCCCTGCCCCTACTCTGCCTGCACAGCTGAAGAAGGGTGCAGCCCCTGGATCAGTGTCTGGATGGAGACCCAGCAAGGGCCTGGTGCTTCAGGTGAGTGACATGTCCTGTGGGGATGTATCTAAGACAGCTCCCTTCAATGTCCTGGGTGGGATGTATCTAAGACAGCTCCCTTCAATGTCCTGGGTGGGATGTATCTAAGGCAGCTCCCTTCAATGTCCTGGGTGGGATGTATCTAAGGCAGCTCCCTTCAATGTCCTGGGTGGGATGTATCTAAGGCAGCTCCCTTCAATGTCCTGGGTGGGATGTATCTAAGACAGCTCCCTTCAATGTCCTGTGGGGATGTATCTAAGGCAGCTCCCTTCAATGTCCTGGGTGGGATGTATCTAAGGCAGCTCCCTTCAATGTCCTGGGTGGGATGTATCTAAAGCAGTTCCCTTCAATGTCCTGTGGGGATGTATCTAAGGCAGCTCCCTTCACCCCCTTAGGGTGACACTCACTTTTTACAAGCTGCCTCTATGAGCAATAGCTAGGAGTACTTAGTTGCATTCAGCTGCAGACTCTTGTGGAAGGTCTGGGGGGGGGGAGAAGTCTATGGGAAGGGGATGAAAAGCTTTGCTGGAGACTTGCACACTTTGCAGATGAGGCACTACCGCATTGCACAGAGGATGCCCCTTCCAGGGGTGCCAGAATCACTGTGGACCACCCCCAGCCTCCGAGGACAAAAGTATAAATTACTTCATAGCCACTACATTCTACAAATCACATGACATAGCTAATATATATATATATATATGAAACATTGTATCTTTCACACCTTTTGCTGTTTAATACATTCAAATATTGTCATTTATATTAATTGATTGTTTTTATTTTTAGTGCCAGTTAATTCAGCTGATCACATAAACATTAAAAACAAACATAAATGTAAGGCTGGCCATACATTATACAATTTTCTGTACAATTTTCTTTAGATTTACCTTCAGCTATGTAGGGCCTGCCTGATTGGATGCAAATGAAAGTGTTGTTCAGTTTTGACCTTATATTATATGTTTTTTTGGTAAATCCAAAGGAAATTTGTGCAAGAAAAATTGAACATGTATGGCCAGCCTAAGTAAACATAAAGATAACAATAAACATAAACAACCATAATAATAATAATAATAATAATAATAATAATAATAATAATAAACATAACATAAATGTAAGTAAACATAAGAATAATACAAACATAAACAATCATAATAATAATAAAAATATAATAAAAACATAAACAAACATAATACTAAATATAAACCATCCACATAAATCTCTTCTCCTAAGATGGGGGTGGGGGGCAGTTACAGTTTAACACTCTCACTGCAGTCATACAAAGACGGGGTCCAATAATGGGTGGAAGCTCATTAAACTACCAGCAGGTTTTGGGTTGCCGGTGAATGGCGGTGAATGGCGGTGAATGCCGGCCTAGACAAGCCCCATACAAAGACAAGGAGGACATACAAACTCCATGACTCCTCATACATTGTAACCATCTGGGGAAACTGTTACAAGATCATCTGGGCATGCAGCAGTTTACTAATTAGGTAAAATGTAGGTTGGTGTCTGAAGGGTTACATAATTTAACACCTACAGTGTCCACATCCAGGTAACAACGTAACACTCCATTCACTATGAGCCCGGCCATTAGAAATAATTATCTGCACTTTGCAGGCCAGGGGGGGGGAGGGGGTGAACGCAGCAGAGTTCATGCATAGACCTCACACCAGGAACTGTGCGTTTTGCACATTCGAATTGACATGTTTTTAATTTTTTTAGCATTTTTTTGGCATGAGGGAAGACGGGTCACAGACTTGTTATTTGTTCACAGAGTTGCCTGTAAATGCACTGAGTTTCCACGTGTCATGTTTGCATTACAATAAAAATGCAGCTTGCTGTACTTTTTTTCGCTGCAATGGTGTCATGCTCATTAGCTAACATTGGTTCTTGGACTTTATCGGGGACATGAGTCCGGACCCTCCTGGGCTATCCTGCCAGGAAGCTATCACTGTATACAGTCAATAAATGGCTGAGTCCGCCCCCGCCTGGGCTATCCCGCCAGGAAGCTGTCACTGTACAGCCAATAAACGGCTGAGTCCGCCCCCGCCTGGGCTATCCCGCCAGGAAGCTGTCACTGTATACAGCCAATAAACGTCTGAGTCCGCCCCCGCCTGGGCTATCCCGCCAGGAAGCTGTCACTGTATACAGCCAATGAACGGCTGAGTCCGCCCCCGCCTGGGCTATCCCGCCAGGAAGCTGTCACTGTACAGCCAATAAACGGCTGAGTCCGCCCCCGCCTGGGCTATCCCGCCAGGAAGCTGTCACTGTACAGCCAATAAATGGCTGAGTCCGCCCCCGCCTGGGCTATCCCGCCAGGAAGCTGTCACTGTATACAGCCAATGAACGTCTGAGTCCGCCCCCGCCTGGGCTATCCCACCAGGAAGCTATCACTGTACACAGTCAATAAACGGCTGAGTCCGCCCCCACCTGGGCTATCCCGCCAGGAAGCTTTCACTGTACACAGCCAATAAACAGCTGAGGCATTCTCTGCATGTATACTCGCCCCTTGTACACACGCTGAGTTGGGGGCCTGGGAATGGCACGAACGCCTACGATTGGTAGTCTGCAGTGACGGATTCCCAGCGGGATAGCCCATGCGGGATCGGACTCCCTACTGTTTGGAAACGCACCCCGCTGCATCTGATATAAATGAGCTCTTAGAACAGGGGGTGACAAACTGGCGACCCCCCAGCTGTTGCAGAACTACAAGTCCCATCTTGCCTCTGCCTGTGGGAGTCGTGCTTGTAACCGTCAGCCTTGCAATGCCTCATGGGACTTGTAGTTTGGCAGCAGTTGGAGGGGCCGCCAGTTTGATGCCTGAGAAGCATTCTGCACACAGTTCTTGTCTCCGGTTCTCAGTGGAATTATCCCGCCAAGGATTGGGGAGTCCATGGCGGATCTGCTGCAGATTGGATGAATTTTTGGCCAGACTCTCAGAGACCACAATTCAGTCTGTAATCCTAGTCTGGGAGGGGGGAGGGGAGGGGGCCGCTCTGTTCCCCATTGACGGTACAAACGCCTGGCCGCGGAATGCTGAGCATTTCTTTATAATCGCAACAAAACAGCTGCGTAAGAATCCGATCTAGAATGTGATTTTGTGCTTTGATGGGGAGGAGCGTCGCCGCTGGCCGCCTGTCCTCGGGAGGGGGGAAAAGTCCCCAGGCGCTTACTTTAAGTTTTGCAAAGCCCCATATGCCGCGTCTCTAATCCCTGCAGCAAAAGCCGGTTCTCCATCCGCTGGGATTGGCGAGGAGGGCGGAGGAGGGGAGGAGGAGGGGGGGGGATGTTGCATAATCAGAGATGGTAATGAAGGCCCCCCCTTTTATTATGTGCGGTTTAATGAGGCTGATGTGCATGAGGAGTACATTTAAAGGGTCGGCACACCCATATCTCATCTCTCCGGGTTTGCTGGAGGCTGGGGGGGGGGGCGAGCGAGCGACCCCCCCCTGGTTTATGGAAGCCGCTATGAAATAAAAGCACGAGGCCTCCTCCAATGTGCATTGATAGCTGAATTCCTATCAACTAAATGCAGACAGAACCACTGGTAAGGCCCCTTTCTACGACTTGAAAGTCGTGCAATTTTCGATTTTGCCGCGATTCCAGGGGTGCGGATGGAGTACAGGAAATACAGCAGATTACGCATTTCGGGCTCGTAGCCTTGATCATAGCCGAAATGCGTAGACCGCTGCATTTCCTGTACTCCACCTGCAATAAAATTACAATATTCAGAAGGATGAGTTGGCAGCTTTTGAGTCCACGCCTCATGATGAGCTCATCACTCTGATCTCTCCTACTATCAGCATATTCCTTGTTAGCGCAGGAGCACTGCAGCTGATGGGCTCAGTGTGCTGCTTTCCCCTCTCCTAGTGTGAGCTTTGCTGTTCAGGAGATTGCAGGTGGCTGAAAGAAAGCCCTCTCCATGTGCATCTTACTTTTCAAGCTGCCTCTGCTTTCCCAGCTCAGGCAATCACAGAGTCTCACTTCTTCTGTTTCACTCTTTAAAAGCTGAACTCAGTGTAGGTAATACAGCTGCTATTTAGCACAGTTTTATATTCTTTTACATTTTTTTTTTTACATACAGCATAGGATAACGTCAGTCTCTCTGATATCAGCCTCCTATCATCGACAGGAGAGGGAGGAGCCAATCCTGATTGGGAAGATGCTGACAGGAGGAGAGATCAGAGTTTGCTGAGTTGTCGGTGTGCAGCTGCTCCTTTAGGCCTGGGTCACAGCGATGCGGTTTTTTTTTTTTAGTGCTTTTTGCAGAATTGCACTACAGTCCATGTATCATGGTTTCCTATGGGACACGTTCACATCTGTGCGTTTTTTCAGTCGCTGCATTTTTTGGAAAGGGTCAGGGACTTTTTTTAAAACGCAAAACTGTGCATTTTTGTTTCAATCGATTTCAACGGAGAAGCTGCAGAAAAGCGTGTGGTGTGGTTTTTTACAGAGATTTTTACCGTGTTTTGCGTCTTTTAATCTGGTCACAAAAAAAAAGCATAAAAAATGCAAAACACATTAAAAAAATCATGAAAAATGCGTAACAAATGCGTGCGCAAAAAAAAACGCAAAAAGCACCGCAGACTAGGGATCAAAAGCAAACTGCATACGTTTATAGTGAACTGAGCCTTATTGGCCAATCAGGATGAGCTCCGGCGTGTTCGCGCACTCCACGTGCAGAGCCCGCCAGGAAGTCGGCGCTGCGCTAATCACAGGCAGTGAGACATTTCCCGATCTCTGCAGCTGCACATCGGGACAATCAATGTCTCACTGCCTGTGATTAGCGCAGCGCCGACTTCCTGGCGGGCTCTGCACGTGGGCTGTGCGAACACGCCGGACCTCATCCTTATTGGCCAATCAGGAGGCCGTGGAGTTTAGGTGTTTTGGGGTCAAGTTCCAAGCCCAGCCAGAGGTGTCCCGCCAGGAAGATGTTGCTGCACAGAGCCAAAGGTAATTGGTGGAAGTATTCCCCGCCCACAGCCACACCTATACAATGGGCGTGTGTATGTGAACCTGGCGGGGGGGGGGGGCGGGGAATGCCTCGGCCACATACCATTGGACAGCTTCCTGGTGGGACGGCTCAGGTGGGTGCAGACCACGATCTGAACACATGTGGGCTCATCTCTGGTGGGGAGGTGACACCATTGTATCCAGTCACCTCAGTGGTGTCACCGTTCTGGCTGTGCAGTAATGTCGGGGTACCAATATGAACATAGTGATTGGACACAATGACCACCGAGGCTTTGCTTCTGATAATTGTCAGATTTCTGTACAAACATTCATATGAAGAATCTCGTCTGTACATTCCATCGCTAGAGACGAACGTTCTTCAAAAGTCCTTCACAATGTCGTTTGCTTCCAACATTGGAATTTGTAACGAATGGAATTCCCCGAATAAAAATGTTATTAGAATTTCATTCATTCAACAAATATTTTCCACGCTGCTCCTCGGACTTTTTCTTTGTGGGAAGAGTTGAAAACGATGATGGATTGCCTCCTCATTAACCATCAGACTACATTCATCCGCCTCTGGACGCAGCGACGCTCTGCACTATCATCGATTAGCTGCGGGCGGTCTGTGTGCCGCCAGGACTCGGTGTCAGTGGGAGGCTCTATTCGCACTCAGCGCCTCGGATGAGCGATTCCATGTGAACGGCCATTGATCTGCACAGAGTATAATGAGAATCACCTGCGAGAACCTGATGATTCCTGCCGGCGGCCGCCGCACCTCTCCTCCGCCCTGCAGCCATGTGACCGAAGCCTTATGCCGCGTACACACGGTCGGAATTTTCGAGCCAGCAAAAGACCGATGAGATTTTTTCATGCGACCGTATGTACGCTCCATCGGTCTTTTGCTGGTCGAATTCCAGCCAGCAAAAGATTGAGAGCACGACCGTGTGTATGCGAGGCGAACTTGAGCGGAATCCCCTCAGAAAAGCCGTCATATCTTTTTCTGACGAGAGGAATGTTATAAGAACTGCTTGAATCCCAACCAATCCAAGACCACCCTGCAAAAATGACAGTTGGAGCGTTAACCCGGGTGGCAGACGTTTGCCCCTTACCCAGATTATTTCTACTAAAAGTCTAAAGGTGTCCAAACTTTCAATGTATGAGATCTTCATTGTACCTGAGCTCCACAAACCAAAAACACCATTTCATTCATTTTTATTACTCAAAGCAACCTCCCCCATCTGTCCATGTCTCCGTCCATCCATCCATCCATCCACCAATGTCTCCATCCATCCATCCATCCATCCATCCATCCACCAATGTCTCCGTCCATCCATGTCTCCATCCATCCACCAATGTCTCCGTCCATCCATCCATCCATCCATCCATCCATCCATCCATCCATCCATCCATGTCTCCATCCATCCACCAATGTCTCCGTCCATCCATCCATCCATCCATCCATCCACCAATGTCTCCATCCATCCATGTCTCCATCCATCCATCCACCAATGTCTCCATCCATCCATTTCTCCATCCATCCATGTCTCCATCCATCCATCCATCCATCCATCCATCCATTCATCCATGTCTCCATCCATCCATCCATCCATTCATGTCTTCATCCATCCATGTCTCCATCCATCCATCCATGTCTCCATCCATCCATCCATGTCTTCATCCATCCATCCATCCATGTCTCCATCCATCCATTTCTCCATCCATCCATCCATTTCTCCATCCATCCATCCATCCATCCATCCATCCATGTCTCCATCCATCCATGTCTCCATCCATTTCTCTATCCATCCATCTATTTCTCCATCCATCCATCCATTCATGTCTTCATCCATCCATCCATCCATGTCTCCATCCATCCATCCATGTCTCCATCCATCCATGTCTCCATGTCTCCATCCATCCATGTCTCCATCCATCCATCCACGTCTCCATCCATCCATCCCTCCATGTCTCCATCCATCCATCCATCCATGTCTCCATCCCTCCATGTCTCCATCCATCCATCCATGTCTCCATCCATCCATGTCTCCATCCATCCATCCATCCATGTCTCCATCCCTCCATGTCTCCATCCACCCATGTCTCCATCCATCCATCATTGTCTCCATCCATCCATGTCTCCATCTATCCATCCATCCATCCATCCATCCATGCATCCATCCATCTATGTCTCCATCCATCCATCCATCCATGTCTTCATCCATCCATCCATGTCTCCATCCATCCATCCATGTCTCCATCCACCCATGTCTCCATCCATCCACCCATGTCTCCATCCATCCACCCATGTCTCCATCCACCCATGTCTCCATCCATCCACCCATGTCTCCATCCATCCATCCATGTCTCCATCCATCCATTCATCCATCCATCCATCCATCCATGTCTCCATCCATGTGTCTTGAGTAAGGGCAGATGACTCATGTAACATTTATTTCCAGGAATCCATCTGCCCTTAGTTCAGACATGCAGGCAGGTGGAGGTGTTTAGCGGAGACTCCTGGGATGTATGACATCATTTGCCTAGGCCAGAAACCAGGAAGTAAGTGAATAAATGTAAAAAGAAAAAGTATAAAACAAGTAAATGTAATATACTTTCCTACCTTCTTACTAATGACAGCAGCATAAGAGTTAAAGATCGTCAGCCCTCGTTCACATCGAATGCGGCTTTGAAATTGTGCAAATTCATCTGAAATCGCATGATTTCAAAGCCGCAACTTCAGTTGCGACTTTGAAGACATCAGTCCGGCTGCCTGCACAGATGTCTATGCAAGTCGCATCCCAGAATCGCCAAAAGTGGTGCAGAAACTACTTTTACAAATCGATCCGCCGGCGCCACTCTGATGTGAACAGCGCCATTGCCGATAATAGGGTGCGACTTGTGCGATTTGTGACCTGTCAAATCACATGACCTGTCGCTCCAATGTGAATGGGGGTTAAATGATGATGCAGAGGGTGAAGTTCCACTTTAAGGAATGATCTTAGCCGGGTGCAGACAGTATATAGAAGTATATAGAGGTGATGATTATTGTCTTTGTTTTGGACAATGTGGCGTTTTTTTGCTGATTTGAAGCCCAGTCCTGGAGATCAGGACCACGTTGCGGCTTTTTGCTGACATGTGAGTTGTGTAATGTTTACTGGCGTCAGTAATGTCCTGATTAGCAGCCGGGCCGCGTCTGAGGATGGCGGAGGTGTTACAGCGGTGACTCCCCGAGGTGCGGCACGCTGAGAGTCACATGGCATCGCATCCTAGCGACACTTCCCTCCTGGGAGATCACAATGGTGCCAGGGCCAGAGGCGGCATCATCTGGCGTCGCAGATCTCGGGAGACGGATTCGAAGTCGCAGTCTCTGTTCTATGAAAATAAATTCCATTTCCGATACAACGTGTCGGATCTCAGCGCCGGGAATATATATATATATATATGAAGTGTGTGGAGGGAATTATTTATTTTTTTCTTCTTTATCTTTTTCTGATATTTTTTTGCATTGGTTGTAAATACCTCCCCAAAGTAGGAAGTAAATCTCATCTCTGACAATAGTCATTAATCTTCAGGGACATCGAAATCCCAACCCTGTGAACAAGCAATTAGAGCCGCCCCCAAGGTACAGTGCCTTGAAAAAGTATTCATACCCCTTGAAATTCCCCACATGTTGTCATGTTACAACCAAGAACATAAATGTATTTTATTGGGATTTTATGTGATAGACCAACACAAAGTGTCACATAATTGTGAAGTGGAAGGAAAATGATAAATGATACAAATAAAATATGTGAAAAGTGGGGGGGGGGGCGTTTGTATTCAGCCCCCTTTACTCTGATACCCCTAACTAAAATCTAGGGGAACCAATTGCCTTCAGAAGTCACCTAATTAGTAAATAGAGTCCACCTGTGTGTCATTTAATCTCAGTATAAATACAGGTGTTCTGTGAAGCCCTCAGAGGTTTGTTAGAGAACCTTAGTGAACAAACAGCATCATGAAGGCCAAGGAACACACCAGACAGGTCAGGGATAAAGTCGTGGAGAAGTATAAAGCAGGGTTAGGTTATAAAAAAATCTCCCAAGCTTTGAACATCTCACGGAGCTCTGTTCAATCCATCATCGGAAAATGGAAAGAGTATGGCACAACTGCAAACCTACCAAGACATGGCTGTCCACCTAAACTGACCGGCCGGGCAAGGAGAGCATTCATCAGAGAAGAGCCAAGAGGTCCATGGTAACTCTGGAGGAGCTGCAGAGATCCACAGCTCAGGTGGGAGAATCTGTCCACAGGACAACTATTAGTCGTGTTCTCCACAAATCTGCCCTTTATGGAAGAGTGACAAGAAGAAAGACATTGGTGAAAGAAAGTCATAAGAAGTCCTGTTTGTAGTTTGTGAGAAGCCATGTGGAGGACACAGCAAACATGTGGAAGAAGGTGATCTGGTCAGAGGAGACCAAAATTCAACTTTATGGCCTAAAAGTAAAACACTATGTGTGGGGGAAACTAACACTGCACATCACCCTGAACACACCATCCCCACTGTGAAACATGGTGGTGGCAGCATCATGTTGTGGGCATGCTTTTCTTCAGCAGGGACAGGGAAGCTGGTCAGAGTTGATGGGAAGATGGATGGAGACAAATACAGGACAATCTTAGAAGAAAACCTGTTATGCCGCGTACACACGGTCGGACTTTTCATCTACAAAAGTCCAACGGACGCTGACGGACTAAAGCTGGCTGGTAATCCGATCGTGTGTGGGCTTCTCCGGACTTTCAGCAGACTTTTTCAGCCTCAAATCCGACGGACTTTAGATTTGAAACATGCTTCAAATCGTTACGTCGTAACTACGACGGACCCCGAAATCCGCTCGTCTGTGTGCTAGTCCGACGGACAAAAACCCACGCTAGGGCAGCTATTGGCTACTGGCTATGAACTTCCTTATTTTAGTCCGGTGTACGTCATCACGTACGAATCCGTCGGACTTTTGTGTGGTCGTGTGTAGGCAAGTCCGTTCGTTAGAAAGTCTGCTGCAAGTCCGCCGAAAGTCCGCCGGAAGTCCGCCGGAAGTCTGTCGGACAGGCTGTCGGACTTTTGTAGACGAAAAGTCCGACCGTGTGTACGCGGCATTAGAGTCTACAAAAGACTTGAGACCGGGGCGGAGGTTCACCTTCCAGCAGGACGACCCGAAACATCCAGCCAGAGCTACAATGGAATGGTTTAGATCAAAGCATATTCATGTGTTAGAATGGCCCAGTCACAGTCCAGACCTAAATCACATTGAGAATCTGTGACAAGACTTGGAAATTGCTGTTCACAGACGCTCTCCATCCAATCTGACAGAGCTTGAGATATTTTACAAAGAAGAATGGGCAGAAATGTCCTCTCTAGATGTGCAAAGCTGGTAGAGACATCCCCAAAAAGACTTGTAGAGAAAGGGGGTTCTACAAAGTATTGACTCCGGGGGGCGCCATACAAATGTCCCCCCACACACTTTTCACATATTTATTTGTATCATTTATCATTTTCCTTCCACTTCACAATTATGAGACACTTTGTGTTGGTCTATCACATAAAATCCCAATAAAATACATTTATGTTTTTGGTTGTAACAAAATGTGGGGAATGTCAAGGGGTATGAATACTTTTTCAAGGCACTGTAGGTACAGAATATAATATACAGATTCCACCACAGATCCCACAAATCCCACCACAGATCCCACCACAGATCCCCCCACAAATCCCACCACAGATCCCACCACAGATCCCACCACAGATCCCCCCACAGATCCCACCACAGAACCCACCACAGATCCCCCCACAGATCCCCCCACAGATCCCTGCTGCTTCAGGATGTGATGAGGAAGCCGCTCTTCTTGCTGGTCCCCACCTCTGTCTCTGGGATCACCATGCACAATGTAGGCTGCTGTTCTGCGTTCTATTTGATGATGTGGGAGCCCCATTCCCTGCACGGTCCCCTGGAGCCACCCTTACGAGCGGTGCCAGGAGAAGATCACCCAGTGCTCAGGGGCAAAGATGCCAAATTGTGACCCCTCCATGTGCGAGCTTATAAGGAGGAGGGGGAGAGAGAGCACAGCCCGAGCCTCCTCCCATCTCTGTCTTTCTCTCCTTGCCACTTCCAGCGCTGGGCTGACAGAAGTAGTGATGCCGCTGTCACTACTCCTGTCAGCCTTATAGTAGAAGGAATTTGTGGTGCCCCCCATCCCTATACTACATGCTGCGCCCAGGGCAGCCATCCCTTCTGCCCACCCCTTGTCCCGGCCCTGTTTACGAGCAAACTGTTGCCCTACAAAGCAGCCTGATAAGTTCTCCTGCAGGGTTTGATTGGCAGGTGGGTGGGCAGAGGGACCAGCAGAATATCAGTGCTGGCATGCATGCCTCGGGGTGATGGGACATAGATGGAGCTGCGAGCACCTGGTGACACTTATAGTGTGCACCCTGCTGACTGGAGGTTCAGGGAAGCAGTCCTGGGGCATTAGGAGGAAGTGGCTGCTGAGAAATGTAAAAGTGAGTGACTGAGGAGGCTGACATCTAGTGGCGGTTATGTGCCACTACGCTATGTGTTTTTTGGTGTCTTCCTCTGTCCTCCCCTCCTGTTTAGTGCTAGTTGGCTTATTCCTAACTACACCCTTCCCATTTCTTCCATGTCCCCTCAGTCAGTGTTAGTTATTCACAGAGGCCAGTGTAGTACCAGTATAGTACTGGTATAATACTAGTATAATACCAGTAAATACCAGTACAGTGCTAGTATATTACAGTATAGCTCCTGTATAGTGCAGTATAATACCAGTATAATACCAGCATAGTATCAGTATAATACCAGTATAGTACCAGTATAATACCAACATAGTACCAGTATAATACCAGTATAGTACCAGTATAATACCAACATAGTACCAGTATAGTACCAGTATAATACCAGCATAGTATCAGTATAATACCAGTATAGTACCAGTATAATACCAGTATAGTACCAGTATAATACCAGCATAGTACCAGTATAGTACCAGTATAATACCAACATAGTACCAGTATAGTACCAGTATAATACCAGCATAGTATCAGTATAATACCAGTATAGTACCAGTATAATACCAGCATAGTATCAGTATAATACCAGTATAGTACCAGTATAATACCAACATAGTACCAGTATAATACCAGTATAGTACCAGTATAATACCAACATAGTACCAGTATAGTACCAGTATAATACCAGCATAGTATCAGTATAATACCAGTATAGTACCAGTATAATACCAGTATAGTACCAGTATAATACCAGCATAGTACCAGTATAGTACCAGTATAGTACCAGTATAATACCAGTATAATACCAGCATAGTATCAGTATAATACCAGCATAGTATCAGTATAATACCAACATAGTACCAGTATAGTACCAGTATAATACCAGCATAGTACCAGTATAATACCAGTATAGTACCAGTATAATACCAGCATAGTAACAGTATAGTACCAGTATAATACCAGTATAATACCAGCATAGTATCAGTATAATACCAGTATAGTATCAGTATAATACCAACATAGTACCAGTATAATACCAGTATAGTACCAGTATAATACCAACATAGTACCAGTATAATACCAGCATAGTATCAGTATAATACCAGTATAGTACCAGTATAATACCAGTATAGTACCAGTATAATACCAACATAGTACCAGTATAGTACCAGTATAATACCAGTATAGTACCAGTATAATACCAGCATAGTATCAGTATAATACCAGTATAGTACCAGTATAATACCAGTATAGTACCAGTATAATACCAGCATAGTATCAGTATAATACCAGTATAGTACCAGTATAATACCAGTATAGTACCAGTATAATACCAACATAGTATCAGTATAATACCAGTATAGTACCAGTATAATACCAGTATAGTACCAGTATAATACCAGCATAGTATCAGTATAATACCAGTATAGTACCAGTATAATACCAGCATAGTACCAGTATAATACCAGTATAATACCAACATAGTACCAGTATAGTACCAGTATAATACCAGCATAGTATCAGTATAATACCAGTATAGTACCAGTATAATACCAGTATAATACCAGTATAGTACCAGTATAATACCAGTATAGTACCAGTATAGTACCAGTATAATACCAGTATAGTACCAGTATAGTACCAGTATAATACCAGTATAGTACCAGTATAATACCAGTATAATACCAGTATAGTACCAGTATAATACCAGTATAGTACCAGTATAATACCAGTATAATACCAGTATAATACCAGTGTAATACCAGTGTAATACCAGTATAGTACCAGTATAATACCAGTATAGTACCAGTATAATACCAGTATAATACCAGTATAATACCAACATACTACCAGTATAATACCAGCATAGTACCAGTATAATACCAGTATAGTACCAGTATAATACCAACATAGTACCAGTATAGTACCAGTATAATACCAGCATAGTATCAGTATAATACCAGTATAATACCAGTATAGTGCCAGTATAGTGCCAGTATAATACCAGTATAGTACCAGTATAGTACCAGTATAGTACCAGTATAATACCAGTATAGTACCAGTATAGTACCAGTATAATACCAGTATAGTACCAGTATAGTACCAGTATAATACCAGTATAGTACCAGTATAATACCAGTATAATACCAGTGTAATACCAGTATAATACCAGTATAATACCAGTATAGTACCAGTATAGTACCAGTATAATACCAGTGTAATACCAGTATAATACCAGTATAATACCAGTATAGTACCAGTATAGTACCAGTATAATACCAGTATAGTACCAGTTTACTCCAATTCCAGTACACTGATCACAGCTTCTTTAAAACTCGGTTCTATTCGATCGCTCTACCCAATGTACGCCGTATTTTCTGACGCACTGGAGACAATCACTCTTTGTTCTTCATTATTAAAGGTTTTTTTTTTTTTCTAATTTTGGCTGCTGAGAATTCCAGTCCCGCATGCGCCTTCCACAATCCTTTTATCAAAGACATCCCAGAAGCCAGCAAGAGAACTCTTCAATAAAACGCCTCATTCACATTCTGAATAGAAGATCGTTTCCTCCTGTAGTCACCATGCAGAGTCCGGATTTATTGACCAGCGACAATGGCGGTGACACCCTGATCTCCCCAAAATGTGCAAGTCAGCGACAGACCATTCAATTTATAATCTTGTGTGTGAGACATCTCATATCCCCTCCCCCCACCCACACAGCGCAATACAAGATCAGGCTGTGCATAAACAGTAGTAGCAGAAGTCAGAGCACTAATAATATATATAATAAACAGAATTTAAATGGTAACTCCAGTTTCATGGGAAAGAATAGCCAATAAAAAACAATAAACCATATACAATCGCTACACAAGTCAGATTGTAACTGAATGTTACTAAACATTTCCTTTCCTTTTCAATCTGCAGCCGCTGTAATTTTCTGCAAAATACAATATGGCCACCTGGAGGCGCTCTGTACACAGAGGATATACAGAACCCCGCCCCCCCCCGAAATGTCATTTCCTGTTTGTGTGATTGGCTGACTGATTTTCCCAGAAGTCTGCACTAAGATACAAGTCAGATTTTGGACATCCCCTGCAACACAAATGTCATTTTTGGTGAGATATTCCCAAAGGTAAATCACATCTAAAGGGATGCAGACCCTGCCACTTTCCTCATTAGAGCCCTGCATGTGCAGCAGCTGATTAACAATTATAAAGTCACTCTCATTCACATTCACTCTACACATGGACACAGAGAAACAAACAGCTATTTCTTCAGAGTAACAGAAAGTTGCAATCTGCAACAAAATTTGTTACAATCCCTGCAATGTACAGAGATCACCCAGAGGGGGAGGGGTTTATTCCCTGCAATGTACAGAGATCACCCAGAGGGGGGAGGGGTTTATTCCCTGTAATGTACAGAGATCACCCAGAGGGGGAGGAGTTTATTCCCTGTAATGTACAGAGATCACCCAGAGGGGGAGGAGTTTATTCCCTGTAATGTACAGAGATCACCCAGAGGGGGAGGAGTTTATTCCCTGTAATGTACAGAGATCACCCAGAGGGGGGAGGGGTTTATTCCCTGCAGTGTACAGAGATCACCCAGAGGGGGGAGGGGTTTATTCCCTGTAATGTACAGAGATCACCCAGAGGGGGAGGGGTTTATTCCCTGTAATGTACAGAGATCACCCAGAGGGGGAGGGGTTTATTCCCTGCAATGTACAGAGATCACCCAGAGGGGGGAGGGGTTTATTCCCTGCAATGTACAGAGATCACCCAGAGGGGGGAGGGGTTTATACTCTGCAATGTACAGAGATCACCCAGAGGGGGAGGGGTTTATTCCCTGCAATGTACAGAGATCACCCAGAGGGGGGAGGGGTTTATTCCCTGCAATGTACAGAGATCACCCAGAGGGGGAGGGGTTTATTCCCTGTAATGTACAGAGATCACCCAGAGGGGGAGGGGTTTATTCCCTGTAATGTACAGAGATCACCCAGAGGGGGAGGGGTTTATTCCCTGTAATGTACAGAGATCACCCAGAGGGGGAGGGGTTTATTCCCTGCAATGTACAGAGATCACCCAGAGGGGGGAGGGGTTTATTCCCTGCAATGTACAGAGATCACCCAGAGGGGGGAGGGGTTTATACTCTGCAATGTACAGAGATCACCCAGAGGGGGAGGGGTTTATTCCCTGCAATGTACAGAGATCACCCAGAGGGGGGAGGGGTTTATTCCCTGTAATGTACAGAGATCACCCAGAGGGGGGAGGGGTTTATTCCCTGCAATGTACAGAGATCACCCAGAGGGGGGAGGGGTTTATACTCTGCAATGTACAGAGATCACCCAGAGGGGGAGGGGTTTATTCCCTGCAATGTACAGAGATCACCCAGAGGGGGGAGGGGTTTATTCCCTGTAATGTACAGAGATCACCCAGAGGGGGGAGGGGTTTATTCCCCGCAATGTACAGAGATCACCCAGAGGGGGAGGGGTTTATTCCCTGTAATGTACAGAGATCACCCAGAGGGGGGAGGGGTTTATTCTCCGCAATGTACAGAGATCACCCAGAGTGGGGGGGTTACTCTTTAGCTACAGACTTAGGCCGGCCATAGATAGATTTTTTTTTCTTTTTCAGGCAGTAGACTGTACGAAAAAAGGGGGGTTCTCCCATCCTCCCCAGTGTGCTATTGTATTCTGACAGAGGGACTCCTCTGCTGTCAATATACACGGATCATCGGCTGTAGCCCGTTGATCAAGAAAAATGTTCCAACACCTACCTGAATTTTAGCCGAATTTCTATCTGTCTATGGGCAGCATAAAGCAGACCTTCACTCTCTTCCGCTACTTCCCTGCACCCCTCTTTTCATCCTCTTTTGGTATTGCACTGTGTTTGGTTTTTTTTTTGGTTGTTTTTTAACCTTTTTTTTAGGCAAAAATGTCTGGCCCCGCCTCCCCATGAACGTCAGTCGTTTTAGGTGAATGACCTGCACACTGCCCCCTGTGCCTCCCGGGGTATGCACGTGACATATCCCAGGAGGCATAGCATTCCATTCGTTAAACAAGGAGGGGGCGGGCCTACTGGGGCGTCATCGGGAGGCCCGCCCACTGACCCAGGATGAGGCAGCGGTCCTCTTGATGACGTCAAAGTGAACATGGCGGCACGGGAGACAGCTGTGGCCTGGCATGAGTGGATCTCAGTGTGGGAACACTGGATCCGCTGGATGGATGGGTGAAATGTGCAGATACCACCTTAAAGTGGAGTTCCACCCAAAAGTTGTAAATTCCGCTCATTTGTCTCCCCCCCTCCGGTGCTACATTTGGCACCTTTCGGGGGGGGGGGAGCGGATACTTGTCTTTAACAGATATCCTGTGCCCACTTCCGGGAATCCAGGTCGTGGCGCATTACATCAGCAGCTCGGCCCCTTCCTACGCCGCCGGGCCAGTAGGAGAGCGCAGCGGCGCCTCGCGCATGCGCAGTAGGGACCCAGCATGAAGCCGTAATGCTGCACTTTCTCCTACCCGCAATGGAGGCAGCAGCACCCGACAGCTGATGGAAACATCAGCTGTGGTGCCGACATCGCTGGACTCCAGGACAGGTAAGTGTCCGATTATTAAAAGCCAGCAGCTGCAGTATGTATAGCTGGTGGCTTTTAATTTATTTTGCAGGGGTGGATAGACCTCCTCTTTAAAGTAAGGTGGGGTAAAATTAAAAAAAAAATGTGGGGGGGGGGGTAAAAAAAGGGGGGGCGGGTTTTTGCTCTACTTGACCTGAAGCTGACCTTTTCATATAACCCAGCTCTCAAAATCTATTCATATTCCATAAATCCTGCCATGACAACATTACAGTCATACCAACCATCTACCCGAATGTATAAGAAACTAACAGTCCTATATTACCAGGTGCAGGAGATAACATCTCCTAAGATGAATAGACATGACATCAATATCATGTTTGATATCTATGAAATCATGACATCCTGCGATGGCAGAATTTCAGAAAAATATTAATATTTTATATTTCTGCTGTGGTTCTTTGGTTCTTTGCTTTCCAGACACTGTTATATAGAAGACCCAATGTGCTGGACCATTGGGGCCAAACTGGACATGTGACCCTCCTAATCTATTCTCGTGGCCATCATAGCCCGCTGTAGTGGTCAGGACACAAGCAAGGTCTGCTGACACTGTGAGGTCCTATTTAAGTTCATTGCTGTTCTCCAGGGAAATTTCCACTTTATCACCACCAGAACAGTCCAACCCAATATACCATTTCCCTTTTACTCCTTTACCAGTGAAATTTTGGCATTATCAACCAATTAGAGTGTTCATTCTCACCACCTAGGCAATGATAAAAATAGGTAGCGTTTCCTGGAATTATTGCCCCATTTATGACCACCCTTAGACTATTCTCCGGGAGAAGAACACAAAGATGAGTGTGTGCTATAAAAAGAAAGCCTATTACATGACATGGAAATCAACCTCTTTCATGTCTAATATGATTGTCTACAGAAAGTTAATTGCTTTCCATTTGCGCTTTGGCTCTTTGTTAGTAAAAAAACTACTTATGATAGTCAATTACATTTGCCGAAATTGCCTCGTGGGGGTTCCAGTTACAGTACACATGCATGTTACATAAGCTGTTATGCGTGCCCGAGAACGTGCTTGTAAGACGTGGAAGAAAACAGCAGGGAGCCACTTGTAGCTTAAAGGGTTTTAATGTAAAGGATGGAAGCTGTTGGGTGGTTAGAAAACGGTTTCAAGTGTAGAGCTTTAGAGAACATGTTCTATGGTGGCTACAGACCTTAAAGGGCATTTGTCCAATTCGGTAATCTACAGCTGGATTGGGGAATGTTTTGTAGACCCCTCCATGGTTTTATGTATGTAGAAATATAATTTAGTGGCCTGGTTATGCACGCATGGCTGACCTCCATCTAATATTTGTAGGCAGCTTTACTCCTTGGGTAAGGATGGGCTTCTTTCTTTTTTACACTCCATGTTCCAGAGGCAAAGTTCATTTGGTAACTCCGGGAACTGAATAGACATCACGGGTTACAGCTTTCTGTATCTTTATTATCACTGCTCACTTCACTGTATTGACTAAACACAAATGGTAAATTGTATTTATATAAATACTGTACAGGATGGGTTCTTAAAGGCAGATATGTGCCCCCCAATATTTGGCCTGTGTTCCCTTTAAAGGGGTACTGAGAGATTCTAGCAAAAACCAAGGTGAGGGGTTTCAGGGTAATCTGATAGTTGATCTGCACTTTCCCCACGATTAATAAGTCCTGGATTTTTGGGTGGGAAGAACCTCCAGCTATGGGCACTGTGGTCCTTAAAGGGTTGACCCATCTACAACAGAGGGCTGTAAAGGGCAGGAAGCAGCCATCAGGTGTCCGTGAGGTATGGTGTGGAACATGGTATAGTTGTGAGAGGACTGTTGCTTGGCTGAGACCCTGTTGAGCTCTTGCCACCTTTCTGGACCCCTGGGGCAGGCGGGGACTTTAAACCCTGTTTTAGGACTAGTTTATACTGGCGGTGAGCTGAAGTTTTGTTTTCGTACACCAGAAATTTCTAAACTGTTTTGTTGTTGAAGAAAGCTAATATGTTTGCCTTTAGAAAAATAAGGATTGTTCCCCTAGGTACATGAGATGGCGAATTGCATTTTGTTTTCATAGCTGCAAGAATTACTATTGCCAGGTCTTGGAAGTCTTCAATAGTCCCATTTGACTTGGTTAAGGCTAAATGATCCTGGATAGTAATTAATGACAGACTTTCAGCTATCTTGAACAGTAAAATGACAAAACTTGGGACCCATGGATCAAATGTCTCACAGGGGAACACCTAGCGCCCTTTTGGCTTTTCAACATCTTTGGTAGCTTGGTGTGGTTGCTCAGTCACTTTTTCCTTTTCTCTTTTGCTCCTCTTTTGTCGTTTTGTTCCTTTTCTCATCTGGAGATAAATGTTTTTGTTTACATTGATATTTATAGGGCCTTCTGGCCAGTAATCTGCACGAGATGACACACTCCAAATTTCGTATAACCAATCTGTTCTTTGTATTGTGTTGTAGAGGTACTTAAAGTGTTTGTTAACCCACAGGGTCAACTTTACATTATCCTCTTTGTTGATTCATGTAATGTCCCTGTGTGACTGTGCTTTATTAAAAATGCAGCTATATACCTTGTTTACTGATCGCAGATCGGCGATCACGTGACATGCCACCTCTCTCCTCTCTCAGCCCGACAGATGCAGCGGGCGGGGCCGAGGATCCCCCACTGATGTCATTCAGGAGGGGAGGAGGAGAGAGGCGGCCCCGCCCGCTGTAGCTGTTATGCGAGAGAAGAGAGAGGCGGCATGTCACGTGATCGCCGACCTGCTCTCAGTAAACCGGGTATATAGCTGCATTTTTAATAAAGCACAGTCACATATATACCTTTTTTGTATCTGTCCACTCTGTTTTGTTATTGAAAACTTTAATAAACTAAGATTGAGCACACACATAAGTCACTGATGGTGAGGGTGGATTTAGATATTCATATTCAAGCTGTCCTTTTTCAGTGCAGAATTTATTCTATTTTTTATTTTTTGAAAAGATTTTATTAGCGTAAAATATAATTAACATACAAAATGTCAAATAAGTAAATAACATGCATGGAAACAGTATACATTTCACATACAACCAGCCAAAGAGGCCAGCACTACCAGCCATAGAAGATTCTTATCCTGGTCCCATATCCGAGGTCTGTTATCTAATAAATCTGTTATATATATATATATATATATATATATATATATATATATATATATATATATTTATATATATATATATTGTAATAGTGAGAGTCCCGGTCCCTATGAAAATGGAGCAAAAATGGACACAGAGTCTGCATGTCGGTGGACTTCAGAGCTACAGAGTGCAGATTTGAAAAGGAGAGGACTTCTCTGGCAGCTTTCTCTGGATCTTGCTATTTCTGGATGGGACTCTGTAGTTTGGAGACCACTAAGAGTTTTGGGTGGGACGGATCTCCAACCCTGTGTCCGGGTGTTGTGGACAGCCAGCAGGGTGTGTGCCCAGGTGCATATAAGGAGGGGTTGGTGAGAGCAGTAGAGGGGAGGAAGGTGGAGTGTTAGCAGTTTGCTGCTGCTGTATGAAGACAGATCTGTGTCTGGAGAGTGGTCTGCCCTGTGGGAGACTGCAGCCCCTTGTAAGGGGGGATTCTTTGCCCAGGGACTGGGAAAGGCTGTCCAGCCTTGAGAGTCGGAAGACTAAGGAAGCCAGTGAGTCCAGGGGGCTGGAAAGAATTGATAAGTCTGTTGGGAGCAAGCAGAGGAACTGCTGACAAGAGAGAGCCAGGTGGCTCGGTATTTATGAGGTTAAACTGGATGGACTTTTGTTTTGTTTTGTTTTTCCCTTTAATAAATGTGGGCTACCAGGCCCTTAACTATAAATGTCTGTCTGATGTGGACTCACTGCACAAAAATGCATCTATCACAATATATATATATATATATTTTTAAATTAAGAACCAGGAAGACAGTTTACCCCAGCCATTGACAACAATAGGATATCATCAAAATACCCCATCCCCTCCCGCAAGGACCTCCAAACCCCGTGGAGACCAAGGAGCTCACTAACCTCCCCCTTGCATAACTCAACTATAGACATAAAACTATGGCCGATTGCAGATGGGGTATGATGCTCCGGAATCCCATCCTTTATATCATAGTGTGGTATCTTTTATCCATAAACTTCGGTTAGGGCCTAGCAATAAAAAACACAAAGACAATTATCAATTATGAGCTTCCCCTCACCTCTTAACCAATCAGTGATCCACATCTTCCTCCAGAGTATCTTTCGAGTCTACCCACGAAACCACACCTTCCTAAACTTCTTGGGGGAACCCCCGGGCCTCATACATCATACGATATAAAAGAATGTCAACATTTACTACCTTCAACCAGATCCCTAACGTCACTTGTTCCCGTATATATATCCACCTCTTTTCAATGAGCTTCCGTACTCCAAAATAGAAGATCCTAAGGAATAATTTGGTGTACACATCTAACTCCTCTTGGTCAAAAATTCCCAAGAGGCAACGCAAGGGGGAGCATATATTAGGAAGGTCAAATCTGTCAGCTATAAATTAAGTCACGGTAGACCATAGAGGCCTTATCTTGGTACACTCCCACACCATGTGAAGAAAAGTTCCTTCCGCCCCCAGATATTTGTGACACGTAGAGTGTCTCTTACGCATACGAAATAATCTTTTAAGATTTTATTCTGATTGGTTGGGACTTAATAGACGGTTCTTATAACTTACTCCTTACCATAGAAGGTTATTGGACTATGTTAGAGGTGTCACAGCACCTGATTTGGTGTTTGACTTCTCTCTGGACATATCTTCCATCACTGGTCAGGTTGCTCCTTCTTGTCTCTTTGTGGTTTATCCAGTAATGTATGATTTGTATCCATATTGTATTTTTCCTGTTTTTCTGTCCATTGCAGCCTGTGCAGAGCGGAGCAGAGAAGCACAGCGCTCGGCTGTTTCTCCCCCTAGCACCCCTGCAGAGGTGACTGTACAGGAACCCCAACATTCGCCGGTTGTAGAAGAAGAATCGGGAATCCTGGCACCAAATTCCGGCCTTCTGCAGGTCACAGAAAGAAGACGTAAGTATTCCGTGCCGGATTTCTGGTACCTTCAGTGCGGGGCTGTTTTTAGATCAGGGACCCCCCACCAGTTGCACAGCATAAAGAAGAAAGTCTTTGTCCAATCTGCAATCTTGCTCTTGGAGGAAACTAATGCTGGCAAAATCATAGGGAGGGCAAAGAAACGTCTCACTGGCCTCCATGGTGTTCCCCGCTGACTTGGCCAGACCAGTAAGTCACGACTCCAGTGCTGCTCCCTCACTGGTGAGGTTCATGGACTCAAGTGGATGGCAGGAGTTTGTGGGATCTGTCTTTACATGTGGTCAGAATATTGGCTCGGTTTACATTTCTGCAATCTGATTTTGATCTGACTTTCAGTGCGATTATGTAGTGCAACTTTGAAATGGATTGCATATTATATGGAACCAAAATTGCGCTGGAATTGCACCAAAGTAGTATAGGAACCTTTTCTAAAATTGTATATCTTACCATTCAAACACTCTAAAGCCTGATTTACACCTTTGGCAATTTTAGTGCTTTTTGCATTTTGCAGATTTGTACTACAGAACGTGTTCCATAGGAAACCATGTTATATGGACTGTAGGTGCAAATTTGCAAAATGCAAAGAGCACTAAAAATGCCAAAGGTGTGAATCAGGCCTAATAGAGGAAAATGCAACCAGATTACTTCCTGGCTCCTTGGTGGCCTCCACCTTCCTGTTCTTCTCACCTTCCCATTGGAACAAAAATAGAAAAATGTGTAATTTTGTCGGTGCAAATGACACTATAACCAGCACTGAGCGCCCCTCTGGTGTGTGGTGACGCTGATGTAATGAATAATGTTACGGTCAATAAGTTTTTATTGTTTTAACACGTTTTAAACATAAAAGAACAAGAACTAGATCAGACCCCAAACAAAGGGTGTACTGATCTGATAGAAATGAAATGTGTGAACATCAATATAGTGCATTCCATTACATACATAAAGATGACTTGAAAGGATGTCCATGACAAGATGAGGCCAACATAGTGCTGACATTTGAGTGGCTGCCCACACCACCGGCTTGGACGCCCCAATGGGACCCTGCTGCATCCAAAAACCGAGGGGGCAGAAGTATCTATATACAGCGTCAGAACCTGAGTTAGGAGCACTTTCAGGTGTCTTGGCTATCTGTAATATACATACCGGTAGCCAAGAGTATTTATTAACACATGGAATGGCTATCAAAAAGTAGGGATAGGGGAGAAGAAAAAGAAGAAAAATGATAGTAAAGGGGGGGGGAACCCCAAGGAGGGTAGTGAATGTTTAGAAGAGAAAGAGACAAAGTGGGGGGGGGGGGGGGGGGGGCACGGGCAGGTCAGTTACAGATAGGTAAAAAAGAATTAGGGGAGCTTCAATCTCTCAAGAAGTACTTACTGATGAGAGTCTGTTCTTCAATTTGTCTTAAGTAGAGTAATGCTTGCAGATACTCCAGATGAATGAAAACTTTGCTTCTTTTTCTGTAGATTTAGCCTGCATCTCCTCCATCAACATAATGTCATTCATCTCGGCCACCCACTCAATGAGGGATGGGGGGGAGGTAGTTTTCCAATGTCTGGGAATTAATTGTCTCCCCGCACTGAGGAAAAATTTGAGGAGGCTATGTTTTTTGGGATTTAATGGTCCCGGACAGTATGGAAAGAAGTGCTATAGCAGGGGTGGGCGTGAGTGGTTTGTCATATATTTCAGTATAGATTTGAAAAATTTGTGTCCAAATTGGCCGGATCACATCACATTCCCACCAGATATGATTGTACGTACCCGTTGCAGAGTTACATCTCCAGCAGATATCGGTGGCTGAAGGGGAACATGTTCCTGAGAGTGGTTGGGACCCGATACCACCTTGACACCAGTTTATACCCGTATTTATCGGCGTATAACACGCACTTTTTTCCCCTTAAAATCAGGGGAAAGTCACAGGTGCGTGTTATACGCCGAACCCCTGCGATCCCGAGCTGTCAAAATATCAAAATTGCCGACCGCGATTTGAAAAATGGCGCCGCCAGCGCCGAAATACACAGAGCCGGTCCTCGGCTCTTTCCGGCGGTTCTCGTTTACTTTCGGTTTCACTCGTAGTCCCGAGCGGAGCTAGCCGAACCTACTCGGATAGCTCCGCTCGGGACTACGAGTGGAGCCGAAAGTGAACGAGACCCGCCGGAAAGAGCCGAGGACCGGCTCTGTGTATTTCGGCGCCGGCGGCGCCATTTTCAAATCGCGGTCGGTGATTTTGAAGCCCAGCAAGCAGGGACAGGGGATCGAAGGCTGCACTGGGGGCAAGGCTGCACTGGGGAAGGCTGCACTGGGGCAAGGCTGCACTGGGGAAGGCTGCACTGACAAGGCTGCACTGGGGAAGGCTGCACTGGGGAAGGCTGCACTGGGGAAGGCTGCACTGAGAAGGCTGCACTGACATGGCTGCACTGACATGGCTGCACTGACATGGCTGCACTGAGAAGGGCTGCACTGAGAAGGCTGCACTGACATGGCTGCACTGGGGAAGGCTGCACTGACAAGGCTGCACTGACATGGCTGCACTGGGCAAGGCTGCACTGAGAAGGCTGCAATGATGGGCATTTAAATGTAAGTTTTTTTCCCTTCAACTTCCCTCCTAAAAGTTTTTTTTCCTTAAAATTCCCTCCTAAATAGGGGTGCGTGTTATACGCCGTGCGTGTTATACGCCGATAAATACGGTAATTTTTTTCCTGAGTATAACTCGAGATGGATGATTTATGGGTAAAGAGAAAAGTCCTACCCCATTCTCTGTCCTTCCCGAGCTCCTCCGACCATGCAGTGGTGTATTTAGGAAGAGTGTCATAGGTGCGGTCTAGGATCAACTTATAGATCAGTGATAGGGGTATGACGTGGGGTTTTCTGTGGAGTACTTAACTGCTCAAACCCAATCAAAGGTCTGTGGATTAGATTGGAGTCATGAAGTTTCTTGCAATAGGAGGTCAAGTGTAGACGGGTAAGCCATGTAACCCTAGAGGAAACAGTGCTGTGGTGAGTCACAAAGGTACCACTCTCAGCATCAACAAATTGTTGTGCTGTGGGCCAGGGATCTCTAGTGTAGCTGTCCAAAGTGTGTGCAAATCTACCTTCCAGGAGGGCCGGGTTGTCGAATAGGGGTGTGAGGGGGCTCGGTTCGGTGGACAATGAGCATGTCTCCCTTCTTCGGTACCAAACCGCCAGGGCATCTCTGGTAAGAGGGGATTAATGAAAAATGTAAAAGTGTTCTTCTTATTTTGTGTGTATGGGTGGTGTGGAGTGACGAGTCCTTTGTTGGCACCTTTGCAGAGCCTCTGAGCAGCGTCTCCTCTCTTGAAGTGCACTTTGATCTCCTGGACCTGACAGAACTCACAGATATGTCCGACCAGGAAGTGTTCGGCGACTCCGATGATGAAAACCCGCACAACGAGCCACCGCCACCAGGTATGACGTCCATCCAGACCAGTGATTCTCAACCAGGGTTCCTCCAGAGGTTGCTAGGGGTTCCTTCAGCATTGGGCCGATTCTGCCTCTCGGATAAGTTCCCACCGACACCATTGATCTTTTTAGCTGTCTGTAAGGAGGTAATTCTTCCCAATGGCCACAAGTGTAAGGGCCATTCTTCCCATTGACCATCACACTAATGTATCATGAGTTGTCGATTTCTAATTTTTAGCAGGGGTTCCCTGAGACTGGAGAACTATTTCAAGGGTTCCTCTGTGTTGAAAAGGTTGAGAAAGGCTGATCCAGACTATTGTCTGAAGCCAGAGAAATGTAGCCTAGACATAGGAGAAGGGTCCACCTACCATGCATGCATGACTTCTTTCTAATAAAAAAATCTACTTACTTCTGTAATCATAATATAGATCGACTCTGAGGCGGATCAAAGGAGTTGAGAATTTTCACTCAATCGGCTCTAGCTGTGTTCACTTTGTAAATAAAACCTGAATTTGCTGTTCATATGATTGGACGGTTAAGGAGAATCTTTGCTTAATGTAACCACTTAAGGACCAGAAGGTTTACCCCCCCCCCCCCCCCGCATGACCAGGCCATTTTTTACCAAATGGCACTGAGTCGCTTTAACTGACAATTCCTCGGTCGTGCAACTCTGTATCCAAACAAAACTGAGGTCTTTTTTTCCCACAAAAAGAGCTTTATTTTGATGGTATTTGATC